>NC_056736.1:198826818-198834318 GCF_019279795.1 Protopterus annectens | reverse complement strand
ACTCTAAAAACCAGAAAACCAATAATTAAAATCCACAAATGTGGATTTTATTGTAATTCTTAATTTACAATGCAAGGGAATGGCAGGCTGAAGACAACATGGCTGCGAAGTAGAGGTTGCTAAGGGGGGAAGCTCAGTCTAAGAGATGTAACCGAGCATTAGTAGGCAATCCTATGCAAATGAGGGTTAGGATAGTGAATCGCAAGTTTACATAGCAAATGAGCACAGTCAGTGGAGTGTAGGAGTAGGATAAGGGGAGTAACAGAGTAGAAGATAGGTGACATCATGAGGGGGGTATGTATGAAAGAAGTGAAGCTCATTGGAGCAGAGTGGCATGTGTCAGCTGTCATTTACACATCAGTGGAAGAGGTGTGTCAACAGGTTGGCTAGGTAAAGGCAAGAAATTGAAGGTGTATGCTGTGGATAACACTAAAGTTTCTTGTATAAGTGCTTGCAACGTGTTTGCACGTGGGTGCGCTCCTGTATATCCGAGTAAGACTGTGTGCGTGCGTGTACGCCTGTTTGCATGTGTTTAAGCCAGAGTAAGCATGTCTAAGGTTGTTTAAAGTTGTGTAAGCATGTTTGTGCCGGTGTGTGCGTGTTGCCCCCCTGAGGAAACAGAAAGGGAAAAGGAAGCACAACAAATAGTAAGAAGTTAACCAGGGAGTACTAGCAGAGCTAGCAGGTGAAAACAATCAGAATCAGGCAATTACACAGGCAGTACACTAGCCCAGCCCAGCCCTGCACTTAAAACTCTGCAAACAACATTCCACTATGTTTCTCTCAAGAGACACTGCAACACTGCAGTAAGCTAATAGAAGTGAAAACTGAAAAAGCTTTACTGAGACAAAGAAATGTTAGGGGCTGCCATTGCTGTTATAAGGTGACATATGCAACATGCTGAGGGTGGTGACAATGCGAATGCTGCTGGACAACCCACAGTGAGGAGACAGAGAAAAGTGTACAGGCCCAGGGTAACCTGGAGATAGTGGAGCGCTATAGAGTGGACAGAGACCTCTTGCAGCAAATTGTTGAGCTGTGCAGGCTACACCTCACACACAGAACCAACAGAGGGGAACCCATCCCAGTGGAAACCAAGGTATGTGTTGGCCTAAGAATATTAGCAACAGGTACCTTACAGAGACCAACTGGTGATATGATGGGGATATCACAGGCATCAGCATCCAGGGTGCTGCACCAGTTCCTGGATGCCATGTCAGCACATGTCGGTGATCATGTATATTTCCCCAGTTAACATGAGGTATTGGCCAGCAGTATGCATCTCTTCCAGCAAATAGCGAAATACCCTGAGGTAGTGGGTGCAATAGACTGCATGCACATATGCATCAAAGCACCAGCCGGTGAGCGGGGTAGGGTCTGCTTCAACCACAAGGGCTTCCCCTCCATCAATTGCCAGGTTGTGTGTGATGCCCAGGGAATAATACTGAATGTGTGTGCTGTCTGCCCTGAAACTACCATGATTCCCATATCTGGCATCTGACGCAGCTGTACCAGACATTTGCCACTGGGGACATGCCTCATGGTCACCTAGAGGGGGATGCTGGCTATGCACTGGAGCCGTGGCTGATGACACCCATCAGAAATGCACACACACCTGTACAGGAACGCCATAATGAATCACATGCACAAACATGAAATGTAATCGAGCATGTTCACACACAACAAATGTAGTGGACTTCAGGCAGCAACATACTGAAAGGTCACACTGGGTATGCTCACACACTTGAATAAATGAGACAAATGTCAGGCAACAAAACACTGAAAGGACCGACTGGGCATGCTCACACACTTGAACAAATGAGACAAATGTCAGGCAACAAAACACTGAAAGGACAGACTGGGCATGCTCACACACTTGAATAAATGAGACAAATGTCAGGCAACAAAACACTGAAAGGACCGACTGGGCATGCTCACACACTTGAACAAATGAGACAAATGTCAGGCAACAAAACACTGAAAGGACAGACTGGGCATGCTCACACACTTGAATAAATGAGACAAATGTCAGGCAACAAAACACTGAAAGAACAGACTGGGCATGCTCACACACTTAGGCCATGTCTGAGTACAGCAGTGGGCCACACATATCCAGCAGTTGCATGTGTTAACACAGGAACCTCTCAGTATTCACCAATCTGCCATGTACACACAGTTATATGACAACAGACACATATATAATATATTGGAATCTTGTCATAATAAAATATGTTCTGCAGATACTTAGGTTCTTTGTAGAAAGTGTGAAGGCAAAGAAGAGAAAAAACCTGCAATCAGTATCATCAATAAACAATGTATATCCTGAACATTACCATAGGTGCATAAGTTGATACTAGCCTATCTGCCCTAGGGCATGTATAAGCCTAGCCAGAGTGTGTTTGGCTTTCGCAGCCCTATTAGATTAGTAGACTGTGCCTGTGAATAGTAGGTCACACAAGATAGGCCCTTTACATTTGCTTTATTGTGCCTCTGTCCAGCAGGGACCCAGAAGAGATTCCAGGGGTAAACATACGATCACCCATCCACTCATCAATATGTCTCCTGTTGTGGGTCAGTGGGGGGCTCAGCCTATGCGGGACTGGGATTCCATTCTAGAGTGAGGGGAGCATCTGGGATAGAAATGTGTCCCTCCAGCATGTCCTATAAATATCTGTGCTGAGGTGTAAGTCCCTGGAGTGTGTAGCTCTAAGGGATCCGGATATCCTGAGGTGGAGCATGCCCATTTAATTCTGTGTTGGACATGGCTGTAAACAACAGGCACAGATTGCATCTGAGTAGGTGGTAAGCGACTGAGTAGAGCTGGAGTTACTTTAGCCGAACTGCACAGAGCATCTGTGTGAGTCCCTAGATCCACTTGGTGAGGTACTTTTGTGGCCAATACAGATGCAGCAGGTGTCGGGTAAGGTACATCCCAAATGGGGCATTGTATCCAATCATGGGCCTCATGAGTCTAGGTGCACAATGACTTTACTTGATCTAGATGTGAAACCTGTTGGGATAGGGAGGGCTATATAGAATGTCTGTCTAACCACTATGGCAATGCGATTGTCAAAGGCAAGATTACAAACTACTCATGTCCCCATATCCCTAAGAACTTCTACCATACTTACTGTATTAACACCTATGTGGTAATGTGTGGGCACTATGTGATTCCCAAAGGGGATGACTATGCATTTAATGGCATTCAGCTGTAGGCCATGGCTCTAGCACCAGTTATCCATCTCTGTGAGACCCTTTTGGAGAATGCTTGTGGCAGCTGGAGCGTCAAATATGGCACACAGTTTCCAGTCATCTGCGAACATAGTCAGCTATATTCCACCTGTGTTAGCCTGTAGGTCAGAGGAATATATACTGAACAAGACAGGTCCCAGAACTGAGCCTTGTGGGATGCCACGTGTAACTGGTGTACAGTCAGACATGGCACCTGCAATACATACCATGTGGGTGCTATCCCTGATCCACTTAGCAATCCACCTTGTGACATATGTGTTGATATCTAAGCTGGTGAGCTTATGTATGATGCCCGAGTGGGGTATTGCTATGAAGGTGTATGCAAGGTCCAGGTAGGCTGTGTGGACTGCCTTCCCTACATCTATAGACTTGGTACCTGTTTAAAGAAGTCGACCATGTTCAAAAGGCAAGATCTGCCCGCAACAAAGCTGAATTGTGTAGAATCCAGTGCCTGTAGGTTCCCGATGTCTGTGTGTATGAGTGCCATGATGATACGCGCCATAGCTTTGCAGACCAGGCTAGATAGGCTTATAGGGCGATAGTGTCTAGAGTCTGTTGTGGCACCACCTTTGTGGAGCGGGACCACTGTTGCTATACGCCATTCCTTGGGTACATATCCTGTAGTAAGTCTGATATTGAACAGTGACTTCATGTGAGGGTTACATTCATCATGAAGCTTGTGTAAGTTGCAGGGTGGGACACTGTCCAGTCCCATTGATGCTGTGTTGTCTGCTTTGGAGAGGGCAGCACTCACCTGATCACATGTGATGTCAGGGAGGCTACACTCTGTTGGGATGGACATTTGCTCATTGGGGGGGGGTGACATTTGCACTGAACCTGTTTGCCAGGATGATGGCAATGTCTGTGGGTTCAGTGTATGTATTGTCATTTCGCAGTAACACACAGCATATCTGGGAATTGGCACCCAGGTTCATGACATAACTAAAGAAGGCCTTGTGATTGTTCTCAGTGTGTGGTGCAATTTACCTTTCGAAGTGGGTCTTCGATGAATTCATGAGTGAATGTAGCTTCTTGCTAGTACTGTTCAGAGATGCCTTCCCTTATTGGGATTGTGCTCTATCATGTAGTAGCCCCCTCCTTTTGTTGTATAGCTTATTTATGGTTGTGGGCCACATGACAGGCCCCCTACCTTTGGAGGAGTGAGTCTTGTTCTTATTTGGGATAGCACGATCCATGCATTCCGGTAGGTGTCAATAGAATGTGTTTGTAAAGGATTCATTTGCACTGAACCTGTTTGCCAGGATGATGGCAATGTCTATGGGTTCAGTGTATGTATTGTCATTTCTCAGTAACACACAGCATATCTGGGAGTTGGCACCCAGGTTCATGACATAACTAAAGAAGGCCTTGTGATTGTTCTCAGTGTGTGGTGCAATTTACCTTTTGAAGTGGGTCTTCGATGAATTCATGAGTGAATGTAGCTTCTTGCTAGTACTGATCAGAGATGCCTTCCCTTATTGGAATTGTGCTCTATCATGTAGTAGCCCCCTCCTTTTGTTGTATAGCTTATTTATGGCTGTGGGCCACCAGACAGGCCCCCTGCCTTTGGAGGAGTGAGTCTTGTTCTTATTTGGGATAGCACGATCCATGCATTCCTGTAGGTGTCAATAGAATGCGTTTGTAAAGGATTCAGCGGTCTGAGCCATACTTACCTCTGTCCCAGGGTCTTTGAAGGATACCACCTTGGTTTCAAGAAGTGTGGCGTTTGCTATTGGTAAGTACTCCACCGAGAGAACCTAGGATGGGGATGGGGATGGGATATGGATGTCCAGTGAGATAAATGTATGGTCTGACCTTACCAATGAGGGGCATACCTCTGGTGTGGAATATGGAGTCCCCATGTTGGTGATGATCAGGTCCAATATGATTTCCCCTCATGTGGGTGTGGTGACCAGTTGTGACATAGCATTTATGTTTAGAAATTCTAGCAGCCGTTGGGCGAGGGTGTTGTGGCTTGAGTAGTATTCCCAGTCAATGTTTCTGTAGTTGAAGTCACCCCATATAATGGTGTTTGTAGAGACCGTCATATCCTCCAGTGTTCCCAGGAAAGCAGAGTGGGGTTCCTGAGTTTGGGAGGGTGGTATGTAGCAGGCTACAAACTGAAAGGCAGATTTGCCCTCTGTTAGTTGCACATGTATGGTCTCTGATGCTTTCTGCAGTGCTACTAACCTGGAGATGTGTGTATCTGTGATGTATACGGATACTCCCCCTAAAGTTGTTGGTCGGTCCGAGTCTTGTGGCCGAAAAGCATGGTATGAAGTATAACCTGGTAGTACTGGTGTGCATTTGGAAGCCGGAACCAGGTGTCTGTTACTGCACAGATATCGACATTCACCATACTGAGGAGAGTCTTGAGTGCGTGCATTCTGTGGTCTAGACATCTGGTGTCGAGCAGCATTACGCGTACTTTCTTTTACCTTGTATTGTCCATGGAGGTGGGTTTGTCATTTGAGCCTTGCCCAAGAAAGGCACTGTGGGGGTGGCAACAGCCTTAGCCAGTATTGGAATGTCCAGGGGTGACAGGTGCAAGCTGTCCATAGCGAAGCAACGTGGCATGTCGAGCATGTCATCCCAGGCTGACAGACACTGGATCCACTTTGAATGACACCAATATGTTAGCCAACTGTTACAATTGATCAGCTTGTCTGTATACTGTGCCATCATTCTTGGTGAGGGTAAGATGCTACACAAGGTCAGGGTCATACTGGCCTGGGTTACATGATCACAGAGCTCCTCTATGTCCCTTGTCATGTAGTCCAGAGAGGAACATCTGAGGTAAGTGACACCAGCATGGACAATGATGGAGCCATATTTGTACTTGCTTTGGAGTGACCTGAATGCATGTTTAATGTGGCAGAACCTGCCACCCGACAGACAGCGCAAAGTGTCCTTCTCCTTGTTCAGCCTGGTGAGTGTGACGTAAGTGTGTCTGACAATAGTGTCATCTATTATAAGTGTATTAGGTGTGTTTTTACCCCTAAGGGCAGTGACTGTGTGGCACAATGACTTTGTGAACTGTGATATGTGGGTAATGTCGTGGGGTAGCAGTTGTCTGGGTGTCTGCTTAGAAGGTCTCTGCTGCTTAGGCAGATATTATGTAGAGCCTCCGAGTATGTAATTGTGTGGTAATGTAATTTGTTTGCTGTCGCTGTAGGTCTATGTGTGACAGAGTTGTGGTGTGTGTGGTTACCTTCACCACCTGATAGACTGTGCCAGTCATGGGTCGAGAGAGCTCAGCCTCCCGTTTGTCTATATAGTTGCATCTCCCACATATATCTGAGTTTGTTGGGAGGAGGTGAGGGTTGTCTGTGTACATAAGGCAATTGTAGCATTGCCTCAAAAGTCCCATATCCACCAGCTGGACTGGAGAGTACACGCAAAGCCAACCTTTGGACATGCCAGGATATTATGATGGCATACTCTCTGTTGACTGATCAAAAGAGATCAGTAGGGTGTTAAGTGTGTAAAAGAGTATAATAGGGGTTTAGTGCTCAGGTATGTTGGTGTTTTTGAAAGATTATCTGCGAAGGAGTCCAGACAGAACCATGACACTTCCTTCAGCTATGTCATAGACAGCACTGTATACACATATATGTCCTGAGTCAGGGCCAACTGTACCTGACTGACAATGCTGACATCCTGTCAGACAGGCCCATACATACATACCCACCTCCCACTGACAAATGTCCCTATCATCATACCAGGAGATATCACATGTAGAATGGGTAAACAGCAACTTCCAAAGCCGAAAACATGGCATCAATTGGATGACATTGTTTCCCCGATATGTGTCATAAGTGAACTACAGAACAAACCGAACCTGCACCTGTACAGTCTGTTGAGCCACACCCTCTCTACAGGATCTGAAACTGTTGAATGTGTTACAGCAACATATGGCACACCCCACATGTGTTGGTGCACAACAGACCATGGGAACTATACTCCTATAAGCCAATGACGTCTGATCTGCAAGGCCATTGAGTCCATCATGATTGAAGTCATAAACAGAGCTATTGGAAGCTGACAAACACACAGGCCTACCAACTGTGGTATGATCATGGGCAGATCATGGTTCCCAAACCTGCTAGACTGTTTGCAAGGCAGCCACCCAGGACACACATCACTGAAGGGAGCTACACACATCCCAGGTAGACTCTGAGTAGCCCTTTATCAACATTACAGACACATGTTGTATCCACAAATTCAACAATTTGTGCATAAATATGT
>NC_056736.1:198794318-198824318 GCF_019279795.1 Protopterus annectens | reverse complement strand
GTGTGTGTGTGTGTGTGTGAGGGACAACAGTACAGTATGGGTCAATGTTGGTGTAATGTGTGTGTATGTGTTAGCCCTAGGTGTTTGGTTTATTTGTATGTGTCTGCATGCACACAGTTCCACCTTGTGGCTGCCACATCCGGGTGATTGTGGGACAGCCACGGAAAGTACCTGCCAGGCTGTACAGCTCACTGTCTCCGGCCACAGACACAGCACCTGTGCCTGCCAGGGGTGCCACGGACAGTATCAGGTACCAAGCCAGACTGGGTACTATCATCAGAGGCAGAGGGATGTTGACTGGACCCATGTTCCTGCTGGGACTGGCCAGAGCCATGTGCACGTGGTCATCTAGGACGGTCTATTCACAGCCCAGCCCCAACATTGCTGGGGCTGGTACTGCCACTACGGGAGCGGCTGAGACTTGTGTGACGTCCGCGACGAGTGCCAGCTGATGATGTTGCTGGCATATGTTCACGTCGATGTCTTAGCCATCCTGCACTGTCCTGGCACATGGACATTACATTGCAGAGGACATCTACTGTCTCCCCCAACGTCTATCAATGACCTCGGTGTAATTACTGATGGCACCAGCAAGGTCACGGATGCTGTCATTGATAGCGGTGTTGTGAGCCCTCTGCACCCTTAGTCCCTGCCTGGTGTACCATTCCATATGTGCCTGTGCCTGCATTACAGACCGGAACATGGCTGAGATTGTGAGACCTGTGGGGGCATGTCTGCCAGGGGCATTACGACCAGCAATGCTCCCACGAGCACCCCTGGACATATGCCTATGTGGTACCATTCCAAGTGTCTGGGTATGGCTGCTGTGTGGGGTTGCAGGTGCCATAGATACCACACTACCCTGGTTGGTGCCTGCTGTATGCTGTTCCTCCACTAAGAACATTGGTGTTGAGGGATGTATCGGCAGTATGAATGTGCGTATACATGGGGTGGACAGCTGTGTACTGTCAATTGGCAGACCAACGACAGACCCTGACAAACCTGCCTGTGCCACTACACATGTGTCATCATGCCCACTATTTGTGGCAGTGACCTCAGGTTCCCTGCTGCACTCATCCAATACCTCAGCACCTGTGAGAGGAAGACAGGAAACACACTTCACAATCTGTACAGGATGTCAGCGCACATGCGCACATGAACACATGCACACATGCACACATGCACACATGCACACATGAACACATGCACACATGCACACGTACACATGAACACATGCACACATGAACACATGCACACATGCACACATACACTACTCAGTCAAGTTGACACACACACACACACACATGCACACACGCACACACACACACACACACACACACACACACACACACACACACACACACACACGCACACACACCAACAGCAATACGGAACATATCCATTAGTGGTTGATGGTACAGTACAGTATCACAAGCCAAAGAGTCCTATTACACGTGTCAGCATGCAGGATGTGTGTTGCTCAACAGCATGCAGTGCGAGTGTGGAGAGTCCTTGTTGATAACAGTATACATGTCTTTGATGCATGTGTGTTGTTCAATGATTGGCCTCACCCTGGAACACAACGTGTACATGGACACAACATTGCTGTGCAAGTCTGGAACGCTTTCCAAAGTCCTGTGCACCATCACTCATAGGTATACATACCATGGCCGGATACACACAACTGTCAGGTGTATAGCAATGAATGCTATGTGTAGTACTGTAGTTACTGTAACTGGATATAGTGTAGTACCATGAGCATCATCAAGCAGCATCATGTGGTCAACCAAGGCCACTAATGTATGTCACACTGGCAACTATCTTGCTGTACCTGACCTGCACCACTTTGGCTACATTAACCATTTCACAGCCAGTTGTTACATGGGTATGTAAGGTATAGGGAGCATTGCCTCACATGAATGTGTTGTATGTTGAAGCATGTCACACCGCCCCTTGATAGTCCTCTACTCCCAGGTACAGTATGTGTGCTGTGTTGTTGACATTTGGGATACTGGAGTATGACCTTAAAGCAGGTGTCTATATACACCATGTGTATCAAATTAACACTAACTGCATATGACAAAGTGGTGTATGTTGTGTGCATGTGTATTGACTCTGCCTATACAATGTCCACTACAGTGTACCACAATTGGTTGGGATGCTCTGTGTATTGCATGTGTTTGAGGCGGATACTCATGTTAGTGGGATGTGCATAGTCCCACAGAGAACATGCAGAGCATGCATTATGTGTAGGTGTTTTTCATGTGTATATGGCCTACAGGTCTCCTATGACATGCACATGTTATATGCTATATTAAATGTAGAACACTCACCAGCATGGGTGTGCTGTCTTGCTATCACACCAGAGGTACCTACAAGGATATGAGACAGTTTGTCAGTGTCAACAACTATGGTATTGCTGCTGTGTGTTTGCAATTCCACAGTAGTACAAGAGGTGACAGTCACAGGCATACAAATTATGTTCCAAATTATCAGTATTGCATGACACCAGGCTCCGCATCTTCTGAATACACAGTACACATCTGGTAAATGCATGTTCTAACAATTGATCTAACAGTAGTCTACAGATATGCCATGTTACCTGCACGCTCTGTATCTACGTGCTGGGTGACTCTGGCCTCCATGATGACGCATGTCTGCTGTACTGCTTGTCCAGGAGCCACCACTCTTTGGAGCAGCTCTTCCACTTTGGTGAGAGGGGCATGTGTTGATGCACCACCACCTGTGGCAAGCTGTTGTCTGTGGACATCGGAGGCATGCTGCCGGACATGTCTGATTAAATCACTGCAGTGATGGCGTACCTGCTCATAAGTCCAGTTATGGATGCTACATCATTCACCTGATGGACAACATCCTGCCACAGTGCAGTGCATCCATGCTGGTCCTGGCTAGATCTGGAGAACAGCAGGTTGTAATGCTGTACCAGGGCATCATAGATGACCTCCTCCTCCTCAGGGGAATAGGCAGGCTTCCTGTTGTGAGACATATTCCTGTAAGACAATAAAACAGTCACTGTGGGCATGTCATGTGGCACATTTAACATGCTAAAGTACAGACATCAATGAAATGCCATACATAGCAAACTATTGGCTGTTAGTAGATACACACCTTTCATACCACATAGGACTGCTCAGCCCACAACTGCCTGACAGTGCCTGGCACATACTATATTCCAAAACATGTTCTGCACAGCAACAAAGTGGAACCAGTATGTAAGACTATACAACAGTACAGGGCACACTCTATGTGACACAATGCACCACCTAGCCTCAGGGGGTGTGTATGATGCTAATGCATGCAGACATTTGTCATCCATTGAAATGAATGTTAAGTGCAGTTTAAGTACTATCAGTACACCACGCTACTTGTTGATAGCAAATCCCTCAGTAACAAATGTGCACATTCATCACTATAGGTGGCATACTGCTGTAATATACTACACATGTTGCTAGATATGCACATATATCCTGTGACTACATACCACCAAGGCCATGTTACAGGCATATCCACACGCACATCAGACATACTTACAGGACACATAGGTATGGCAACCCAGATCAGTTTTACCTGTGTGACATAGAGTGCTGTGTGTCAGCACCTACAAAACCTCATGCCTGAGGTTTGTAATGTGTGAGGACTACAGGTAACAAACAAAACAGTGTGTCCAAGCAATGTGGATGTAAACCATACTGTGCTGTTTAGGCCTACAGCTTCAGGTAGTACTACTGTTCATACAGGATTTGTATTCACTAGTGTTACCAATCAATAAGCATACATGTACTGCTTAAGCCTACAATGGCACACTCCGGTCAACACCATGGGACTACATCACACCGTATGCCTTACTGCTTGTCCTGCCTAGCAATAGCATATGTATCCTTTGCTGGGATTTGAGCTACAGCACTACATATCATGATATACACGGTTTCACACTAGGCTATCACACATATATACAACCTTGACACATTCACCTACACATTCACCATCACACCCAGTCAAACTCACATAGCAAGTAATGCAACAAGTACATGCATGTGTGTATCGGGTCCTAGGTAGTTAATAGGCTATTATCCGTAGGACCTATGGAAGCCTAGCCATATGGTACCCTGCCCTTCCACACCCATGTAATGTAGGTTCATCTGCCCCTGTCATGCAGAGCCACAGTGGTGATTCCCGGGTTGTGTTTCCTATCTCACACCCACTCATCGTGATTATTCATGACAACTGCTAATGAGGACCTTCATTTGCTATTGATAGGTGGTTAGTTCCAGAGTATGGTATGTGTCTGAGATGATAATGTACCACACCAGTATGTTCTGCTTTTTCACATTACAGGGTTTAGATCAGTACAGTGTGTAGCTTGTATGGAGTGTAATCTGTATATATGGAGCATGTCCAACACCTGTGGGTTTGGTATAGCTTTGTATGTTAGGCAGAGGTTGCCTCTGGGTAGGCGGTATGTGACACAGTGTAGCTGTGGTTTTGTAAGACAGTCTGCATAGGGCATCTGTTTGAGTCCAGTAATACTCTTTGTGAGGTATGTGTCTGGCATCTACTGTTGCTGTGGATGTCTTCTGAGGTACATACCGACAGGGCCAATGTACTCTATGATGGGTGTTATGACTGATGAGTACAGTGGAACACTGACCTCTTATTCCATGGATGATACACCTTTTCTGATGACATATGGACCTTACTCAGTTAACATGACTAGTGTGGCACTGTGATTATCAATAGGGACACTACTGTCCACCTTTGTCCCATAGTCTCTCATCACACTTTTGGTGTTGAGTAGACTACCACCTATGTGGTAGTTCATGGGTACAGGGTTTTTAACATGAGAGATGGCAATACGTTTACAACATTGAGCTTGGGCGTACATATGAACATTCATTGGTGTACATATAGATATACATATAGGCACATATACAGTCCACCTTTCATGTTGGGAATACCAATTATGCAAAGGTTGAGAGGGATGCAGTTATGTAATGATATTGCACAGTCTTGTGCAGAATGCATGGAAGGTAGTCTCAGCCCATGTACCTTTAGCAGGACCCCCTATCTGGAAGACTAAGACCTGAGGAATCATACCCATGGCATTTAAACGCCACATGTCATATGCCAGCACAGTATGTTGTCTTGCTTGCCACACACTACCACCTACATATAAAAATGCATATAACAACCTGCAACATCATATAATTGTCCAACCTTCACAAACAGTTGCAGTATGTCTCTTGCTATATGCACATGTTCAGATGCTAATTTATCAGACACATACACATCTCTTCATATGTGTGTGCCATACACACACAGGGTCCACACTTTTGTAAGTCCGTACACCTCACGGATGACCTGTTGGGCCCTGCTACAACATGGACAGTTGTCAGATGTGTGCATACAGTAATAGTACAGGGAGAATATATAGCTGCAAATGATAACACTACTATACTAGCCTGGTACAGCAGTTGCCAATGCTGAGCTACAAATTATGTTACTATCATGCATGTCTTACTCTGTCACATCCAAGTTTATATTGGTGTTTGCACTACTCCCCCAAACTGCCATTATACGCAGTACTGTACAGACCATAGATAACATGTTCAGATGTTTGACATATAATGCTGAGATACATATGTCACAGTTATGTCCCACTGCACACAGCTATACACTAATTGTCCATGGCAGTAGTTATGCATGGCATCACTGCATACATACCTACTGCTGCCACTTATGCATGTTTCTGAGCATTTACAGTACTATTCATAAACATCTACTACTTGCCGGTAACTACAAATCTATTACATACCTGTTACTCACTGTCAGGTCCGTCTGTGTATGCTTTTCAAGGTTTTTTCTTATTAAGTAAAGTTTTTTACTTATTAGTTATTATTGGTTATTAATTAAGTTGTATTTCTTTTTCTTAATTAATATATTTAGGTTTTTAAGAAGTAAATATAATATTTACTTAAGTACGGTTTCTTTATTAAGTAATAAAGTTTGTCAGTAGTTGCTGACACGTGCAGTGTAATGATGGCATGTGGGGATAGCAAGTACAATCTGCATTTATAGGTATCTGGGCATGTGCATGTGATGCCCTCTGCACCAATTGGTGCCCAGCATTTGGTAAATGCATACAGCCTGCTGTGTGGTAATTACAGTACTCACTGTCATAGCAACCCAATGCTATAAATTGCTAAGGTATGTAGGCGTAGCCCTTTCAGATTTCCCAAGTGGGGCCCGTGCTTTTTTGCTGCGGACACTGTTGTGTAAGTCAGAAGGTTGGTATACCTCTTATATCTGAAGCTAGAGGTGTAGGCAGTGATGTATATGTCGTACTCAGGCCTGACTGTTGCCACTTGCAGTACAGAGCTATCAGTGTAGAGTTTAACTCACCCCTACAAATGCTTACATGCTAACATTTATGTGACTGTGTAGTTTCTTTTCCACTCATATAATTAACTGCCATACAAACGTAGTTATTGAGAAGTATTCTTTTGGCACATGTACTGTTTGTGAACTGTTATACTGTGAATATTAATGTAGTCACTTCTGCAGGGTTTGTGGTTTTATTGTTGACATTAGCACAGGGTTCACAGGACAACTGGACAATTCCAGTACTGTGTATGCCTACCTACATCCTTGGTAGACCCTAAACACACAAGTGTATTTAAAGTGTTGGGGGGGGGGTTGCTGACATACAGAGAGCATTATGCATTATTGTGTGAATATTATCTTACTGGACTTACAGGATTGGCATGTACCTGTTGGTTTATCAAGACAGGTGGTCTGTCTGCATAGTTCCCAACTGTGAACCTATCCAGATTGTAGTCAAATGTTACACTGTTATTCTTTGTCTGTGCAACCCACAGGTGTTTTCATCATTAGTACAATGACATTGTTACAGTCAGTTGCTATCAGTACATGGCTACATCCTTTGGTATTTCTGTGTTGTACTCCTACATAAGGGTATGCTTGTGGAAGTCTTACCACAGCTATTTGCAGTGTGTGTAACAGCAAGATAACTGCTATGCCTGTGTGTTTGTGCCTCTGCCAGGCCTATGAAACACTCAGATACATCTTTGCATGGAGTCAGGGATAGGTGGTAAAATGTGAAGTACACCTTACACATAATAGAGACAGTAAAAGTTTAGACTTGTGTGAAGCAGTGCATATGGATACGCACTCCTTTTATGAAGTACAAGCAGTGTCTACTGTTATTATTGTCAGTATTCATTGTGTAATACCCCACCTTTCTGACTGACGTCAGTACTTTTCAGAGGGATTCAGAGGGACACAGCTTAAACATGTTTCGCAATCAGGGACATCCCTGTTAAGTAGTCACAGTTGGGTAGTATGGCCTCTGCCCTATTCAGATTTGCCACTGTTTGTCCTGCTATGATACTGTGTGGGGGTTGTAAAGTGCCACTGTAACTTTATTTGCTGCTAGAATGGCTGCTTCTCATATCACACTCATGTAATGCATTTCAAAACAATTGCTGGTAAAGATCCACAAAACAAGCTTTGTGTTGTGGTCTTCCTATTTATCCTTTACATTCAGTGATTGAAATGCATGATATATTTATTTAAGCACCAGGTTATTGTATAGCTGCTGTGGCTTAGTGGTAATTCATGCAGTCTATTGTGTCAATGGTCTGGGTTTCGAAACTGGCAGAGGTATTTTATTTTGCTGCTGAGCAGAACAAGTGCCCTGACATAGAGTGACTAAGGCAGTTTTAAGCAGTAGTAAGCAGGTTTGCGTGGCTTTGTGCAATGCTTAGTGACGCTTAGCTAAGCGCACACATGCGCACACTCGCTTAAACCCACTTACTACTGCTTAAAAGTGCTTACTCCCGCTAACCCCCATGCTAATTACTTTGAAAGAAAAGAAAACGGGGTGATAGGAAAGTGGTGAAAAAGGGGGCACAAAGAGGTAAAGACAGTAGGAAAACAAGCTCGGGATGTGCAGGACGGGTGTACGAAAGTCCATAGATGCCCATTTCTTTACCAGCAACAGCTGTGCATATGCAAGACATTTGGAGTGAAATTTGAAACCTTCCACCCCTGGGAGAGGGGTGAGGAGAACAAAGTATATTGTACTGCCAATTATAATTATCAGTTTACATGTCCAGCAGACATGTGTGCAAAATGGGAAGCTATGTATGGGGCGTGATTTTTTTGTGGGTACAGATTGCCTTTTTTTTTTTCAGGTGAGAGTGGAAAGTGAGGTTGAGGAAGTAGGTATATTTGGGTAGGTAGGTTGAGGAAGTAAACAGACAAGATGCATACAGGGGCGGTGTATGACACATGGGGTGGGTGAACACAATTGATGGGGACGGATGTTTGGAAATCGCAAGCCCATGAGCCCACAGATGGTAACAGTGGAACTGAGATCCCCACCCATGGGCAGTCACCACTGCACCTTCACAGCCCCGAGGGTGGCTGTGCTGGGGGCTGTGTAGGACGGGCAGGCTCACCCGTGAGATGTGCCACTCTCGCCATGAGCTGGCATAGGGGATCAGCGACTGAACGCTGGATCTCCCTACGCACCACAGCTCGGACCCTTCGAAGAGTGACAGGTGGCCCTTTTCTGCCCACACTTGCATGGGGGGACAAGCCCCACCCCCTGCAGTGCTTCCACCCGAAGGTGGCACAGGACCAATGGAGGAGCGGAGCCCGGGCTGGGCACCAAACCTGCTGGTGCCAGGTGCACTCGCCAGCTGAGGAGGGACAGGTGGGTCCGCTGGGACCAGCCTTCCCATACGTTCTGTGATTAGGTGTATTTAATTACAACATAAACAACAGCATTCCAAATTAGTTGTAACAGCATGCAGTAATATTCCCATTAACCCAACACACCAAGGTTCCAATAGTTGAACTGCAAGCATAACACATGCATAAATTGAACAACAGAGGACATTCCAACAGCATGCATGGATGATTGGTGGCAACAGGCCGCCATGATTGTGGTGTTTGAACAGAGCACATGCATCAACATGAATGCAGATATTTATAGAACAATATGACATATGTCCCAACAAATGTTTTGAGATTACACATACCCATTGAGTTGTGGAATTGATTGTTTATGCACATACAGTAGGATGTAGAAAGAAACCTCAATTAACATCTTATAAGTACTTTTAGTCTACACTACATTCCTATTGACTGCAGGTGTATATCCCCTACATGTATTATTACACTTGCCAACATGCTTTAGGTTGTGTAATGGGTTTGGCTAGTGCATTATATACCTGATCTATATCTGACATACTAACTGTCCAGGATGCAGATGTTACTGCTACATATTGTATTTATATTTCTTTATCTACATATCTGGATGTGATCACATGACATTTTCAGTTTGTACAGAACCCTGCATTTCTTGTAGCACACTCACATTTCTGGGGAACAAATTAACAAGCTACTCGTGTGCCAGATTTACTTATGCATACCAGAAAGTAACTGACTGTTGAGGACTGTATACATGCTTCACAGCTACTAGCACTTCCATCACCCACTTTAGATGGGACTGCCCAACTCTGTGTTGCCAGCACTTATTAAAACAGTACTATTTGTATAATGCAAGGGTACAACAACATTTCAAAGTAAATGACACAGACACACTCCAGGTTTTATACATTTATTAATTACATTACACACTTTTCCACAGGCTCACTCCTTTATTTGATATTACAGTGCATATGGAAGACATATTCAAGACATATTATACCTTTATTAATAGGTTAGAACACTCTTTTTCAGGCTCGCTCACTTATTTTATATGACAGTACCTGCAGAGATATTATTCAGGACATATTTTACCTATCTTAATGGGTTATTATGCTCTTTTTCAGGCTCTCTGACTTATTTCATATAACAGTACATGCAGAGGACTTATTCAGGGCATTTTATGGCTGTATTATTGGACTAAAACACTTTCTTCATGCTCTCTCCCCTATTTTATATAACAATACATGCAGAATAATCACTAACCTGCCTGGTGGCGCAGCCTTAGTAGCCTATCTGCATAGGCTTGCTGATTCGCAGCACAGTCACCTACAGCTGTGAAGTAAATTAAGGGATATTGAGACATACCTATCCATTATACAGAATCAAATATCATTTCTTACATACTGCATTCCATGGTTACCTACTCAGTTGTGGGGCATCTTGCATCCCAATGGCCTCCTGTATCCATTGGTTCAGTAGGTCCTGCTTCCGTCTCTTCATGTCTGCATGGTGTTGATGGACCTGCTCACCAGTCCGAGGAACGCCTGTGATACTGATGAGGTCATGAGCTAACCAGTTCCAAGTCTCTGCCTTGTACTCCGTCCCTTGGAACTGGCCCTGCAGGAGTCTTGACTCATGACCATGTATTTCGACTCCTCGATGCCCCAATGTTGCGCTCGGAAGCATGTGCCCTCTCCAGCACCGGCCATTCTAACTGCAGATGTGAGCTGCAATCAGTTATGGTGAGTATTCCCACCTATGGGGCTTAAATATGCCGCATTTCCCACACTTTTTAGTGATTGGCCATTTTTGAAAATTCTCGTATGACTGCAGACCTGCTTAGTAATGGTTAATCTACCATTTATGAGTATATGTATGTTAACAGTGGCTGTTTATCCAAAGCTGTCATGGCTTAGTGGTTCAGTACTTTGATTATGATGCACAGAGTCCTGGGTTCGAACCTTGTCATTGCATTTTATTTTACTACTGTCCAGACAGGCTAGGGGGTGTGGCTGTGTTTAAGCAACTTTGCTCTACGTTGCTCCACGTTGCCCTACAGTGCACTAGTTGGTGCAGCGCACCTCCACACAAACCAATTGCATTGGGTAAAGCGCTATTTGGATATGGGCAACTACATTGCTCTGGATAAAGTGCTATTTAGCTATGGGCAACTACATTGCACTGGGTAAAGCGCTGCTTAACTGCGGGTGATTATATATCAGGATCCTTTATAAATATATATTTTGTTCACTGATACATAGGCCATTTCACTGCTTTTTAGTAAAATTGTAATCATATATGTTGGGTATTATTTCATATAACTGATTTAAAACATAAATAGGAAGGGGAGTGGTGGGACGTGAACCATGAACGCCTCCTCTTTGTGCGAGCACTCTACCATTACGCTATTGCTATTTGGCGTAATTTGCATAAACATTCCTTCTTATGCTCTTCCATAACGGGATTGCTAACTGCAGCTAAGCAGTGGGTACACCCGCACACACACACACAAATACGGGCAGCTATTTCAGGAATTAGAAAAAAAAAATTAATGTCTTACTTTTTATAACTGTGCTGGGGGTTTACAATATCAGGGAGTGTGGTGTTGGGTACATGGACATTTGAGCGGACTCGCTCTTGTGTGTTTACATTTTGCATTCCAGACACTTGCAGGGGCGTGGACATTTAGTCTGCTTGGCAGTCGGACAAGCCCCCTGCTTTCCTGCATGGTCCATGTTAGACTTGCAGTTGGGTCAGCGTGCCCTCATGAATATTCATGGCATGCTGATGTCATACCGCTCAGCTGTAGCCTCCGAGTAAGACTTATTTAGTCTTACATGGAGGATTCGTGAATCCGGGGGAAGCTTTAACCAAAGTAAGTCACTTACACTGAAAGCAACTCTTTTGGAATCTTGCCCAGTGAGTTCAACTGGGATAAATAAGAAATAAAATTCTTAGGGATAAAAATTCATGCTGTCAAAAACTTAGTTATGCAAAATAATTTTGAGAGTCTTAATGAAGAAATAGATCAGTTAAATATAACATGGAATACTATTTCTTTTACAAATGAAAGATTACATTTAATTAAGATAATATTTTTTCCAAAGATATGTATATATTGCAAACAGCTCAGATGCCTAAAACTATTAGTAAACCAGAAAAGGGTTATTTGATTCATTTTGTGGCACTGCAGAAAACCAAGAACAGTCTATATTAATCATGTAAGATACTGGTAGAGAGGTTAAAAATGATTATCATAAATATAATTTTATACATTACCTGTAGTATTTTACACCCTTTTATTTTGGATACATCCTTTGTATCACAGCCAATACAAATATACTCATAAACATATAAAAATTATCTCCATCATGCCCAAAGATTCATGAAGAACCCTAATGCTTGAGTTAAAGGATGCAGTAAAAAAAGTCCAGTTTCTGTGATGTTGCACTATCAGATTTGGAGAAACGTTACCTGCAATGAAGAAAGACTTTGTTATAATATCCAAAGCTCCTCTAAATGCAAGCTAGACAGATGCTATAATAACATTTTCAAATTTGCTACCCACTCCAGATACTCCACCCATCACTGTACTGCCCTTAAACTGTTAAAAAGGCTAGAACATCCAAACTGCTTCACATACTTATAACTAACCACAGCTCACCAATTTCTTTTTCAAACCCCAAGACTGTCCTGCCCTCAGCTCAATATTTGACTATAACCTTCCAAACAGGCCCCTTAGATCAGGTGATCAGAAGCTCTTACAGGTCCACAAACCTAATCTCCCATCTGGTCAGCTTCTCTACTCATTCACAGTAGCCAAGAGCTGGAATGCTGTACCTCTGTCTATTAGAGCATCTCAAAATTTTTACCATTTCAAAACTTCACTACATAATCACCTTTCTTTGTGCTGGAAAAGTACTTGCACTAAACCCTCATAGAATTTGTTTGACTCCCAATCTCTAATTTTCCTTTTTCTTGTGTAAGATAACACTCCTTATAGAGAGTTTACACAGCAGATATGATAGGTTTGTAGATGACAAGAATTTTTGGTCATTGGATCACAATGACTGACTGGGAACATAGTTGTGTAAAATATTTTATAGTGCTGGACATGCAGATGAATGCTAGGTAATTATATGTTAGTTGATTAGGTAGTTCTAACCAATTTAGGGTTTTTAGTAAATTTAGCAACTATGCTATAGCATTATTCAAGTTTTAATTTTTGTGAAGCCTGGAGGTTAGTGAGAATTGGAGTGTCATAAAGAAGTGTGGGGAGGAGATAATTAGTGGCAAATGTAGTTTTAGTTGTGTTAGTAAAGCATCCCTAGTTTCTGATGAGTTTTTCTTATGCAATTCTGTATATGCAGATAGAATATAAAATTATCATTCACTATCATCCCTAATAATTTGTTATGAGAAGTAACTTCAATGGTTGTATTATTAAGGGAGAGGACTTTAAGTTTTGTTTCTTCGTGAGAGAGGGATTTTTGGGAAATAAGTAGTAATTTGGTCTTTTTTGGCTGAGCAGGAGTTGTGAGTTACAAAACCATGTTTTAGTGCCTGTTAAAGTTTCCAGAGTAATGTTTTGGTAGTGCACCATGTTGTCAGATGTGCAAATGAGAGTGGAGTCATCTACATATTGCATTAGTGTGGCCTTTTGTTTGGATGTATACAGGGTATTGGTGGAAATGTTAAAGGGGGGGGCCAAGGATAGAGCCTTGTGGTACATCAGTGGTGACTGGTAGGTATGAAGAGAGTGTGGAGGGCCATTTTACTGATTGATACCTATTGGACACATAGCTTTTGAACTACAGAAGGATGGGCTGAGAGAGACCTAGTAAGGACATTTGAAGTAGAAGTTTGTTGTAACAAACTGGTTCAAAAGCTTTAGACAAGTCTAGAATTAAGGAAGACAGTAGTTTGCCAATATCTCTAGCTTTATTAACAGTATCTATATAGGTTAGAAGGGCAGTGCTAGTACTATGGGAAGGATGGAAGCTTTGTTGTTTTCGAGATAGTACTTTTTCCTGCTGGAGATAGTCCAGCAATTCTTTTTCAATACATTTTTCAAGTATTTTGGCAAGGAGAAATGAGATTGTTGTAGATCTAAAGTTATTAATGTCTGTTGAATTTCCTCCTGTGTGCAGTAGAATAATTTGTGACAGTTTCCAGTCAAAGGGAATGTGAGATTCTTGGATTGACCTATTTATAAGGATTTATAAGAACTGAGACAGGATAGGCAATGCTATTGACTGCTATTTTTAGGTATCACTTGGAAGGTTATCACCTGAAGAAGAGCCATGTTTAAGGGTAGTTTTACATTGGATGTGGGCACAACTTTGAAGGTAAAAGTGAATGTAGTGATATGTGGCTGTTGGTCTGGGTTAAGATTAGATATTGAGGAATCCTTAGTTAGAGATGCTATTCTATCTATAAAATAAGAGTTGCACTCTGTTGCAATTATGAGCAGTAAGTTATTGGGTGAGGGAATTTGGGTTGAATTTTTGGCCAAGATGCAAGATTTCCTTAATGAATGTCCAAAATTTTTTAGTGCTGTGTTTAGTATTATTCTGAAAGTTATTTTAATATAGCATTTTGTCTTCATTTATTAAAGTTTAGAAATACCTGATTTTATCACACTTGACAATGTTTCACAATATAAAAGTTTGTATTAAATGCAAGTGGGAATACAAATCTATATCTGTTTCACACTCTCAGCAGTCAAATTAACAAGTGTCAAGAGCAATGCAAATAGTGAAGACTGTCATGTAAAGGAACTGTAACCAAAATCTGTCAGAATTGTCATCTCACAGTTTTGATGTATAAGAATACATCATTCCACAAACTCAGTCTTTTTTTGGCTATGTTAATGGGCAGAAGGTTGAAA
The DNA here is from genome assembly GCF_019279795.1 of Protopterus annectens. Classification (NCBI taxonomy): domain Eukaryota; kingdom Metazoa; phylum Chordata; order Ceratodontiformes; family Protopteridae; genus Protopterus; species Protopterus annectens. The sequence goes on along the minus strand of NC_056736.1, from coordinate 198,809,671 downwards.
ATGAAGTTACCTACATCCAGTATACAAGACAGCGTTATTAAGAAATATCAAGTGTGAGAGAAACAACTATGAGAGAATCTGCAAAGGTTTACTTGATTTACAAGATGGAAAAAGACCAACCTTGGAATTCAGAAAGCCTTAGCATCATGCAAAAGCCATAACTCAGTAGGTTTCCAAATTGTACTAAGCCTTTCACATTTAGAGACTGTGATTTTCCCCTCTATGTGACATCAGGTTGGAAAGTGGTCTTGCAGGGAAAGATACTTTCTGCTGTAGTAGTCCAAGAGAGTGTCTATGGCTACCCCCCAGAAATGTCTGGCTCCTCATTTGATGGGCAATGAATTTTAGAGAACCACTCTAATGAGTACAATTTTAATCTGGGACAAAAAAGTGAGTGCTGTAATAAAGTGTCAGTATCCCATTCACTCCTATGGGATAAATGAAGATATATGTATGTGTGTGCATGTGTGTGTGTGTGTGTGTGTGTGTGTGTGTGTGTGTGTGTGTGTGTGAGCATGTGCATGTGTGTGTGTGTGTGTGTGTGTGTGTGTGTGTGTGTGTGTGTGTGTGTTGTCATTTTTGGTCTTACTAAAAGTTTAAGTAGGAAATAGTGAGTATGTAAGTAAATGAGTGTTTCTATGAATATGAATGAGTGTGTGGTTGGCTGGCATGTGTGTGAATTAATGTGGGTTAGTGAGTGTGGGAATATCTGAATGTGTCTGACTGTGCATGTGTGTGTGCATATGTATGTGAGTGTGCAGGGGAGGCCTTTGCTAATGCAGTGCATAGGCTGCTGTGGAGAACATTGTTGCGGACAAGTCTGACAGCACAGTATTTGATACAGAGACAAGGTAATGAACTGAAAATGAGGTCTATCTCATCATGGCTAAACCTATCTCTGAATTACACTTCTAGAGAACATTGCATTAGCCTCAAGTGCCATAAGATAAGTCACTTTCTCTTCATCATGTTAATTGACCAACTCACATTAGGTAATTTGTGTGAGCATTGAGAATTTAGTGAATTCTAGGGTAGGAACTGAAAATACCCGAGACAGTGTGCAAACTAAATAAATAGTTGGGCAAGAAGCCAAAGTTTTTTTTTTTTCAGTGAAGAAGATAGAAAGCCACAGACATTTCATAGGACTAACATATTGATGTCAATGTCTAGGGAAGATGAGTAACCAAATTTGCCAAAAGTAGTACAATGAAGAAAATAACTATTGTGAAAATTAATAGTCAGGTGTTTGCAGAGTGATGACCCTGAAGTTTTGACTCCTGAAAGAGTGGAAAACATCAAGAGCTATACTAAAATGAAGCTCAAAGGTCCATAGAAAATAAGCCTACAAAACATTACAGGTATGAAAGATATTTGAACAAATCAGGTAATTATGTTAACAGTTCCAAAAATTGATCAAAATACTAGTAAATGAGAAGCTGCATTTATTAAAATATTTTTGAATTCATAGAAAGTTGTTATTTTGATATTAAGTATACCATGAAATACTTAGTTAAGAGTTAAGTTAAATTTTAAATAACTATTGGAATGTAATGCATGCTACCTAATCAAATACATATAACTAAAATGGGGAATGTCACATATGGGGTATATAAAATTAAACATTAATAAAATCTCTTCATGTGGCCACATGTGATAGTACACAAGTATTCTGTTAGAGTGTTCACTCAATATATTTATCATTCAGAGTACACGCTATTCTGTGTTTCTGTGTGCAGGTTACGTCAGATCCTACACATCTTGGTGCTGTGAAGGTTTGCAGTGACAGAGCTTTGTGTATGTCTAAAGATGGGGATATAGACTTCTTACAGCCACATTCATAGTTGTTATATTGAATTGTATACTGTTAAGGCATTGAACTTGTATTTAAATATTCTAAGTCCTTTGGCTTTTGGTGTCTTTGGTGGGCCAGTTAGAATCTTTCAACTGTGTCTGCTTTTGCTATTGTTGTCCTAGTGTTGGTTTTGAATTGTTGCAGAATCAGCTTTGCTGATGAGATGCTGCACCACTGAGACAATGAACAGTTGTTTTGGTGCCTGGAGTACATACTAAGTCAATGAGCTTATGAGCAGTGGTTTGGAGCTCTGCAAGACATTTGGCATTTACTCACTTTTTTTTTTAGTTAACAAACGTACAGTTTTGTGATTTGTTTGCTACATTTTTTTCTACTTGTATTTTATTAGCAAAAATGTTTCATTTTTTATATTCCTTTTGTAGTTAAGGAAGTCTGGAAAGTGAATCTATTTGTTGTTGTTTTAGGAGATGTTGAGCGGATCTAGATAAAGAACTGGAAATTGTGTTATGGGCTGTATTTGGACTTGTTACTTTTTACAGTTTTCAATGTGTCTGCTTCATAATGTTATAAAGAGCATTGGCAGACATCTTAAATTTGGAATCATTAAAGGCATCCTAAGTGTATCTTTTTTTGGCACGCAGTAATAGCTTGTTTGTTGATATCTAATTTAGTCTAGAGTATATGCTTTAAATATTTTTCATTTTTTAAAAGAAGTTTGCTAAGATTAAATCATTGCTTGCATTCTCTTCACATTGATATCAACTTAGTGCTTAGCAAATGAGCATTGCAATACATTTGAAGTCAAAGTGGATGCTGAAATATGTACTCTCTGTTCTAGAACCCTTTTATCTCACAGGTGGAATATATGCTTTAGCACAATGTAATGTTACACAAAAAACATACAATGGATGCAAAGAGCTGATGGTGATAGTAATGGTCACCTTATTGCATCACATACATTAAGATGTCATATGGATTCCTTATTTAAGGGTGGCTGCAGTGGTGCAGTGGTTAGCATTGCCACCTCTCAGCAAGAAGTTCTCTGGTTTGAGACTCGGCTGGGGTGCCTTCTGTGTGGAGTCTGCATGTCCTCCCTGTGGTCACGTAGGTTTCCTCCAGGTGCTCCAGTTTCATCCCAATGACATGCTGTAGGTAGATTGGACACTGTAAGTGTGTGTGTGTGCCTTCTGCGGAAGATTGGGTGCCATGCTGGCAACTCGACACTGTAAAACTCTACTGCCAATCATGAGCAGACAGGTGATCCACTGTGGCAACCCCTAACTGGGAAAAGCCAAAAGAAGAATAGATTCCTTATTTACATCCTATTACTGCAAATAGTCCTCTTTAGTTAAGCATTCTCAAATGTTCCTCTTGTAATTTTTCTTACTTCTGGTATAATCATAGTGCTATTTCACATGTCTGTGTTTTTTTCCGGTATGCAGTTTTATTATCATGTCACAGTTCTTAAAATGTTCTTGTTTTCTACTTTAAATGGACATTTGATTAACAGGCCACACATAAAAATGGGCCTCAAACCAGATGAAAAACCAGCCAACAAAGCATGAATAAATAAATAAAATAAATAGATAAATAAGCAAACTCATATATGCATACATTCATAACTAACTAACCAAGGAAATACATTAATGAATGAATGAATGAATGAATGAATGAATGAATGAATGAATGAATTAATTAATTAATTAAGCAAGTAAATAAGTAAAAAAAAAAACATACTACAGATGCGGACCAAGATGCACGCCATTATTATTTAGTTATACTTTGCAGAACTCTGTCTGCAATAGGAAACATCAAAATTACTTTTCAACTACTCTGCAGAACTAATAGAGTGCATATGACAGAAATTAAATTTATCAAAGAAATGAAATATAATTGTCTTACATGTGATAGGGGATTTACAGCTTAAAAGGTAACACAGCTGTGTCTGTATATATGCGTCTATATTATACATGAATGCACACACTGAAAAACATACACCACACAGTTTAATGGATGCAGACACACACACACACACAAACACATTCCCTACACACATCCAGATGCTTATAAAATGTATTGCTTGATATTTAAAATGTAGACATATGAATGAATAACTTCACTTTGAATGATCACTGGATTGGAATGGAACATATTTATTCACAATGTGAGCTTTGCTTGCTGTCAATAAAAGCAAGTACAGAGAATGCAATCCATTTCAAGACAGCTTTAACTGATCTTGATTAATGTAAGAACTCTGTGATCTAATGGTGAAGAATGAGTCCCTTTCAACAATCCTGAATAAATATATGGCCAGAAATGATTTATTGAACTGTTCCTCTCTGTACACTGTTGTGTAAAATGTTCTTTGTTCCCAGAATATTATGTAATATTTTCACTGGGGAATTACTATCAACAGAATGATTAAGTACTCTGCTGTTTTTTAATAATTTTTGTCTTACTGTGTTATCATTTCTGTCTCTTTTAACACTGTAATACTCTACATGCACTTTTTTATCACATGAAGGTAATATAAAGAGTTTTGATGTTTCAATATGTTTCCATGAATTGTTTTATTTTGTTTTGGGTCATACTCCTTTCAAAAGTATTATCCTGAATGAGTGATAATTGTACAATGATCCCACATTCTTATAAAATATGTTTCTTTGTATTCTGACAGAAGTCGCAGGTCATGAAGTGCTGTATTTGGAAGTATTCTACTTAGTCCAATTAAGTGTTAGTTTTGTGTTCTTTCCAGAGCAACACAAAAGCAGGATGGTAAATGAGGCTGTACGAGACAGATAACAACAATTCTCTGAAGGTAGAGATTATAGTATTGCGTGACAGCACATCTCACTGTCTTATTATTCAGCATGGTAGGTGCTATCATGCAGCAGCAATCTGTTCAAGGATGAAGATAAAAATCATAGGAGTACAATCTTCCAACATCTAGGCACAACGTCTTCCTAAATTAAATGCTGTTACAAACTTTAACTCCTGTCCATGACACAAATTTCATTACTGTATAGGAGGCTGTGAACAAACTGTTTTGTCTCCTGTGCCACATATATTATATGCCAGTAGATTTTTGCTTTTGTCAACATAAACTCTGAGCTTTGGCCGGCTAAGACCTACCTGCAGTCAACTGGACGTATAAGTGAATTTAAGTAAATCTTTATCTGCACTTTTTTCAAATAATACAGCATTTAAATTGATTTATTTGTGTTGCATTGAATACTATCTAGCTGGAAGTTGTTCTAACACGCATTTTTCAGTTAATGCGTGTTAGAATTTAGTGCTAGTTAGAATTCCTGCATAGCCAGTGATAAGTGGGGGAAGTTTCACTTCATTAATATTCAGTTTCTGCCTTATATAAAGGGTGCATTTTGGATTATTTTCTGCTTAAACTCTGAACTTTGGCCGGCTAAGACCTACCTACAATCAACTGGATGTATAACTGAATTTAAGTAAATCTTTATCTGTACTTTTTCAAATAATACAGCATTTAAATTGATTTATTTGTGTTGTGTTTCAGTTAGTTCCCAACCCACCTTCCCTGCTTTTGTTTTGGTGTTAATCTTGGTGGCTTTGAAACTGCCTGCCCCTCTTGTAAATTTGTATTTGGATACTCCCCCTGGGCCCATCTCATTTGCTCACTCAAAAAAAAAAAAAATTGCACTTTATTCATCTGCTTTCACTGTATTTGTGTTTCTTCCTACTTTATTACTTTATTTTGCTTTTGCGTCATCTTAAAAGTACTCAGTTGTATTTATTACTGCTTGGTGTAACTATCATTCTAAGCCTTTTGGTTTAAGCACTTGGACTTCAGACTAGTTGTTTACATTAAGAAGGTTTGTGGTCTGCACTGTTTTGGCAGGACAGGCAGCTTACATCCTTCTAAGTTGGGAACTGCTGATTGAAGGCTCAGTGTCTGTTATTGTAAACGTGTATTAGTTCTGGTTTAAGCACTTGGGCTTCAGGCCAGTCATTTTACATTAAGAAGGTTTGTGATCTGCACTCTTGTGGGAGGAGAGGCTGGACTCTGCCCTTCTGACCTGGGAATTTCTGGTTAAAGGCTTATAGTGCCTGCATATTTGAATTGTTTCTTACTGAAATTGGTGCACCTTGTTTGCTGCAGCATAGACAAGATTCAGGCCTGCTGAATCTAGCTTTGTTTGTATAACTTGAGCACTAATACAGGCTTTCTTAAAAGTATTCAATTGTATTTATTACTGCTTGGTAGTAACCTGATTAAAGTGTAGCTATCATTCTAAGCCTTTTGGTTTAAGCGCTTGGGCTTCAGACCAGTTGTTTTACATTAAAAAGGTTTGTGGTCTGCACTGTTGTGGCAGGACAGGTAGCTTACCTCCTTCCAAGTTGGGAACTGCTGATTGAAGTCTCAGTCTCTGTTATTCTAAAAGTGTATTAGTTCTGGTTTAAGTACTTGGGCTTCAGGCCAGTCATTTTACATTAAAGAAGGTTTGTGGTCTGCACTCTTGTGGGAGGAGAGGCTGGACTCTGCTCTTCTGAGCTGGGAAGTTCTGGTTAGAGGCTTATAGTGCCTGCATAATTGAACTGTTTTTTACTGAAATTGGTGTGTCTTGTTTGCTGTTGCATAAACTAGATTCAGGCCCACTGAATCTGGCTTTGTTTGTATAACTTGAGCACTAATCCAGGTCTTCTTTTTTGGAGAAGGTTCCCCTGCACCCCAGTGGCAGGAGTGTGTAGTTAGAACTTGTCTGATTGAAGACTACAGGAACAGGGCTCAGTTTTGAGATGTATTTACTGGTTAATTGGGTAATTTGTTTAAAAGCCTTTTCTGATTGCTTTTAGTCATCTAAAGCTGTTTTAAGTGTATTTTGTTACTGTTTGTAGTAATTTAAAGCTGTTTTAAGTGTATTTTCTACTGTTTTTGCCTTATCTTTTCAAAAAAAAAATGTCCTTGTTTCCCACCTTTCTAAGCTAGTATAGTCCAGTTTTCAGGCTAGTGCTGAATTCAGGGCTGTGTTATAAGTTTCTGAGTTGCCCATACCTTACTTGGATAGAAGAAGGTTTCTCTGTTCACCTGTGAGAGAGGGAGCTTTGAGCAGCCATCTGTCTCTGGAGGAGTGGTTCCAGCCCAGAAGTTAGTAGTTTATAGGCTATTTTGGGCTAATTTCTATCTCTTTCATTTCCCTGCTGTAAAAAACACATTTGCACGGTTTTGCACGCCCGGGCAGTGCCGGTTAGCTAGGGCTAAATTATTCCTAGCTTCACCACGTCGCCTCTTCAGTTTTTCCCTTGAAGGTAGTCTAACTTTCAACGTAAGCACGTAAAAAGCATCCTACAGTCCAACACTTGCTCAGACCTAATAGCAAGCACTAATATACCCCGACACTTGATTGCCCAGCAGGGCAAGGCTCATTATTCACCCCTCACCAACCAAGTGACTAAGCAGCTCACCCTACTATTCAGGCATGACCAAAGGGCAATTTCAGGTACACTCTCCAGTCCAGTTGGTGAAACTGGGTATCCTGAGGCAATGTTACAACTGCCTCATGTACACAGACAACCCTCTCCTCCTACCACAAAACATTAACATATGCGAGAGATGCAATTATATAGCTAAATTGGAGGCTAAGCTCTTTCCACCCAAGACTGGAACAGGCAGTCATGAGGAGAAGGTTAAGACTTGCACCACACTTCCAACCTCACATAGACATACTAAACCAGCACTGGCAAAAAAATACACATAAATATACAAAATCATACTCGGAGGCTCTAAATAAAAACCTGCAAAAGCATCAGAGACCTCCAAAGCAGACACCCAAAAAACCTGCACCTCCCATCACAAACCAGACAACACATAAAACACAAAATCAGTGTGCCGCACAATCACAACCCTTAAGGCGAAATAACATACCTAACACACTAGTCATAGGTGACTCTATAGTCAGGCACACTGACGTCCCACTCACTAGGCTGGACAAGGAGAAGGTTACTGTTAGCTGCCTGTCGGGAGCCAGAATCCACCACATAACACAAGCACTCAGGTCACTCCAGAACAAGTACAAATATGACTCTGTCATTGTTCATGTTGATGTGAATGACCTGAGACGTACCTCCCTGGACTACATGAAAAGAGACATGGAAGAGCTTTCTGATCATGTAGCCCAGGTGGGTATAACCCTGACCCTGAGTAGCATCCTGCCCTCACCAAGAATGATACTGCAGTATAAAGAAAAAATTATCAATTGCAACAATTGGCTAAGCTTCTGGTGTCAGTATAAGGGGATCCAGTGCATGTTAGCCTGGGATGACATGCTCAACAAGCCTTGTTGCTTTGCAAGAGTCAGCTTGCACCTTTCATACCTAGGCTTTCAAATACGGCCAAGGCTCTTGCTGCCCCCATAGTGCCTTTTTAGGCAAGGCTCAAAAGTCAAATCCACCTCCGTAAACAGCACAAATAAAAAAATGAGGGTTATGCTACTCAACACCAGGAGTTTAAATCTCAAAATGCATGTGCTCGAAGCACTCCTCAGTATGGAGAACGTTGACATCTGTGCAGTAACTGAAACCTGCTTCAAGGCTCCACAGAGCAACTCAGCACTACCGGGCTACAACTCATACCACACATTTCGGCCACAGAACATGGACCGAAACACAAAAGGAGGGGGTGTATCCATATTCATCAAGGACACCTACACATCCAGGTTAGTGTCGCAGCATGATACCTCTGAGATCATCCATATGCAACTAACATCGGGCAAATCTGCAATGCAAATTGTGGCCTGCTACAGATCAACCTCCATGTCCCAGGACCACCACTCTGCCTTTCTGGAGACAATGGAAAACATGAAGGTCCTACCGAACACCCTGATATTGGGCGATTTCAATTACCCTACCATTAACTGAGAAAACTACTCAAGTACAAACTCCCAGGTCAAGCGCTTCCTGGAATTTATCAACTCAAATTCCCTGTATCAGCTGGTAAACTCCCCTACCAGAGGTGAAAACATATTGGACCTGGTCATCACCAACATGGGTGACAGATGTTCTGCACCGGAGGTCAACCCGTCACTGGTTAGATCAAACCATAAACTAATCACTCTGGATGTTCACACCATACAACCACCCCCAACCAAGGAAACCACAGTGAAAAACGTTTCTATAGCAAACTTCACCTTACTTAAGACAAAGGTGGTACGTTTCACAGCCACCACACTAAAGGATAACAGTGTCCAAGATGCAGGAACCTTTACAAATGTACTCTATGAGCACCTACAAGGATGCATGGACCATGCCATCCCTAGCAAAACCAAGACTCACTCCCCTAAGAGAAGGAAACCAGTCTGGTGGACCCCTAAACAGGCTATACAATAGAAGGAGGAAACTAGTTCAGAAAAAAAGCAAATCCCAACAAGGAAAGACATCCCTGATCAGTATCAGTAAGAAACTAAGGTCCCTGATAAAATCATCCAAGGCTAACTTCGAAAGAAAACTAGCCAAGGATTCAAAAGATAACCACAAAGCCTTCTTTAGCTATGTCAAGAATCTAAGTGGCAACTCGTAGAAATGCTCTGAGCTAGTACAAAATAGCACAAGATATACTGAACCTACTGATATTGTCAACATCCTGGCAGATGGATTCAGTGCAAACTTCACCCCCCTCTCACCCCCAAAAGGGCCCACAACAATACCAGAAAAGTGTAATGTCCTGGAAATCACAGATGCACAGGTGAAAACAGCCCTTTCAAAAGCCAAAAGCACAGCACCAATGGGGCCAGATGGTGTCCCAGGCTGCATCTTGCATGAACTACAGAACAAATTAACCCCCCACCTAAACATACTGTTCAACCTCAGCCTCTCCACAGGCTGTGTGCCCATAGAATGGTGTACAGCAATGGTTATTCTGCTCCACAAAGGAGGAGCCACAACTGACCATGGTAACTATTACCCCATAAGCCTGACTAGCCTGGTCTGCAAGGCTATGGAACACATCATTATGGAACTCATTAACAAAGACATTGGTAACCTCCAAACACTTGACCTGACCCAGTTTGGCTTTGTTAAGCACAGATCATGCCTACTAAACCTGGTTAACTTCTTCAAGACAGTCACCAAGGCCATAGATGAGGGGAAGGTGGTTCACACAGCCTACCTTGACCTCGCCAAGGCTTTTGACACCATTCTCCACTCAGGAATTATAGAAAAACTCACCAGCCTGAACATAAACCCACACGTCATGAGATGGGTTGCCAACTGGCTTACAGGCAGAACTCATACGGTAAGAATAGTGGGCTCCAGGTCCGACTCTAAACCAGTCACAAGTGGTGTCCCACAAGGCTCGGTCCTGGGATCCCTACTGTTTAGCATATACTTCTCAGAAGTACAGGCAAACACAGGAGGACTATGGCTAACCAAGTTCGCTGATGACTGCAAACTGGGAGCCATAATTGACTCTCCAGCTGACACGAACATTCTCCAAAAGGGACTTACTGAGACGGACACTTGGTGTCAGAGTCATGGTCTCAAGCTAAATGACAAAAAATGCATAGTCATCCCATTTGGGAAAAACAAAACACCCATGAATTACCACATAGGTGGCAGCCCACTTAATACAGATGAGGTAATAAGAGATCTGGGGACCCAGGTAGATAGTAATCTCTCCTTTGACAATCATATTGCCAAAGTAGTTAGGAAATCCTTCTATGTAGCCCATCTAATTACTAAAGGGTTTGCATCTAGAAATAAAGAGGTTATAGTGCCCCTCTACTCGTCCCTCATTAGACCCTTCATAGAGTACAATGCCCCATTTGGGATGTACCTCACAAGACACTTCCAACAGCTGGAAAGACCACAAAAGTACCTCATCAAGAGGATTACTGGCCTCAAACATATGTCCTATGCAGCCTGACTGGAAAAACTCCAGCTGCACTCAGTGGCATATAGCTTAATCAGAGGTGATCTCTGCCTGACTTACAAAGCCATGTCCAACTCAGAACTGATGGACATGCTCCACCTAAAGAAATCCAAGTCACTGCGAGCCACTAGCTCTAGTGAGCTAAACCTCACCACAACAATAAATAGAACATGCTGGAGAGATAGATTCCTGTCAGAGACTCCCCATGCTTTGGAACAAAATTCCTAACTACATTAGGTAGAGCCCCTCACTAACACTCTCAAGAGAAACCTTGACGAGTGGATGAGTAACAGAAAATACACTCCTGGGATCATTTCATTGGCTCTTCTTGACAGAGGCTAAGTTAATTAATCAATGGGGTGGCGAAAGCTGACACACTCTAGCAAGGCTTCTAAGTGTCCTCGGGCAGATAGCCTAGTACCTACCTATGAACCTATGAACCTATAATAAGTATGACTTACTTTGAAGAAATGTGGTTTTCATCCTTAGAAAAGCTATCATCATTTTTGTTGTAATATTTCATACACCTGTTTAAAATGATAGTACACATATTGTATTTCCCCATTGATTAAACTTACACAACTTTATCTGGAAACAAACATTATGTGCCTTATTTTCTAAGGCTCATTGCCCTTTAGTCCCAGCAGAGTTCAAGCTGTCTGGCCCTTCCATGTCTTCTAAACATTGTTATAATAACATTGGCAGCATGATGGAAGATGTGTCTCACTGACAATGACATCACACCATTCATTCTATGTGACACGTGATAATGTCATAATTCAATGTGCGTTTAGCAGTTCCTTGGCAACTTACATTGTCAGCAGTATGGATTGCTGGTTCTATTGTCTGTTTAGCTCAAGCATATAACTCTTTCAGGCATTTACTGTTACATCAAATAACTGTTGAATATGGAATGGCCTAGGAACTTTTTAAGAGAGTTTTGTATATATCTAAGCATGTCTTCACAGTCAAGGGTAGTGATGCTATTCACAACACTACTTTTGTGAGTGCTGGATTACTGTAGGGTCTGTTCTGATGCATTTGCTATTCATACTCTTCAGTAATTGCCTAATGACTTGCATGGCCTTTACTAATAAGTCATAAGAGCAGATAGCTTGAAACAGATCAAAATATACTCATGTCTTATGACAGTGAAATAACATTCCCCAGGATTCATGAAGCTCGGCGCAAGGCCGGTGTAAGGCCTGCGCCGGCGGTGCAGTGAATAGTCAGCGTAGTAGCACCATATGCATAGTAATGAGAGCGCGCCGCAACCACAGACACGTGCGTAGTGTACGTGAGCGAGCCCAAGTAGGATGCGTCCGGAGGCGTGGCTAAGCCGGCAGGCGATGAGCAACCTAATGTGCTGACTGCCACGGTCCGCCCATAATAGTAATGGCAGCAGCCAGGGACCATGCAGAATGAAACGCACATAGAGTATGCAACATAGTACCCGTCCCAACAAAACGGAGAAGCAAATACAACCCATGAAGCCCTAAGTGTACCCGTCCAAGGAACAAAGGATACGCGTAACACCGTGTTTGTCCCGCAATGCACCGTCAGTGGGCATACCCAGAAGGTGTACCGCAGCATGTCAGCGCGCCGCACCGACATAGGAGTAGCGACTAAGGTTACCACCTGTCCCACTTTGCGAGGGGCAGTCCCTCTATGGGCAGTTGTGTCCCAATAAAAAATATTAAAAACGGCAAATGTGCTAAGATTGTAGGACATAATGATATCCCGTATTTAATGTAATGGTTGCATGAAATGGTTATTTCCATAACTGAAATACCTAAATGTCACAAGAAACAGAATAAGCAACCAAACTGCTACAACAATAAGCTTTTATTTAGGCAAACAAGTGAAGTTCTATGCTATATAGTGACCGTGGGTATGTGTCGGCCTGTAAAATCTGATGTGAGTCGAAAATGTCCCACCTTGGCCACTGGAAAGGTGGCAACCCCAGTAGCGACATGGGCATGGTCACCAAGGTTACCAGCTGTCCCACTTTGCTATGGACAGTCCCTCATTGGACAGTTGTGTCCCGCCAAAAATCGAAAAACTGGCAAATGACCTGAGATTTCCTGCCAAAATATTCCCTTAATATACCTGTAATAGTAGCATAAAACATATATTTTGTATATGAAACACATACATGGCATAAGAAACTGAATAAGGAACCCAAATGCTAACAGAATAAGCGTATATTATGACAAACAAGTGAAGTTCTGTCAACTCCACTTGCTGTGGGTATGTGTTGTCCTGCAAAATCCGATGTTTCCACAAAAGATGTCCCACTATGGGCATTGGAAAAGGTGTCAACCATAATGGTCACAAGCAGTAGTGAGAGTACACAGCCGGGTAGCTGTGTCAACATAACAACAGGAAGGAACCAAGATACCTTAAACACAGGCAAACATGTGCATAGCAACATGTCCCACACCCAACAACGTGTTTGTCGCATACACAGGACGGCGTATGTCTAAGTGTAATATCCAGAAGCAGAACCCATGCATGCAGATGTAATACACAATAGCCCCATTGTAGCATGTAAGTCCCACCCATGTACGCCTGTGCACCCAAACCAGCTAGCATCCTTGTGCAGCTACACACCTACACACAATGGGCATACCTGAAATGTGGTAAGAAGTATTGTGTTAGGCAGTGCCACGTGGGCAAATATGTACCCCACATGTCACCAACCCACCTCAGGTACAGATATGAAAATGGCTGCATGTGAATGTGTCTGCAGAATGTGTACATCCCGGCGGTGCAGTGAATACTCGGCGTAGTAGCGCCATATGCATAGTAATGAGAGCGCACCGCAACCACAGACACGTGCGTAGTGTATGTGAGCGAGCCCAAGTAGGATGCGTCCGGAGGCGTGGCTAAGCCGGCAGGCGATGAGCAACCTAATGTGCTGACTGCCACGGTCCGCCCATAATAGTAATGGCAGCAGCCAGGGCCCATGCAGAATGAAACGCACGTAGAGTATGCAACATAGTACCCGTCCCAACAAAACAGAGAAGCAAATACAACCCACGAAGCCCTAAGTGTACCCGTCCAAGGAACAAAGGATACGCGTAACACCGTGTTTGTCCCACAATGCACCGTCAGTGGGCATACCCAGAGAAGGTGTACCGCAGCATGTCAGCGCGCCGCACCAACATAGGAGTAGCGACTAAGGTTATCACCTGTCCCACTTTGCGAGGGGCAGTCCCTCTATGGGCAGTTGTGTTCCGATAAAAAATATTAAAAACGGCAAATGTGCTAAGATTGTAGGACATAATGATATCCCGTATTTAATGTAATGGTTGCATGAAATGGTTATTTCCGTAACTGAAATACCTAAATGTCACAAGAAACAGAATAAGCAACCAAACTGCTACAACAATAAGCTTTTATTTAGGCAAACAAGTGAAGTTCTATGCTATATAGTGACCGTGGGTATGTGTCGGCCTGTAAAATCTGATGCGAGTCCCGAAAATGTCCCACCTTGGCCACTGGAAAAGGTGGCAACCCCAGTAGCGACATGGGCATGGTCACCAAGGTTACCAGCTGTCCCACTTTGCTATGGACAGTCCCTCATTGGACAGTTGTGTCCCGCCAAAAATCGAAAAACTGGCAAATGACCTGAGATTTCCTGCCAAAAATATTCACGCAATATACCTGTAATAGTAGCATAAAACATATATTTTGTATATGAAACACATACATGGCATAAGAAACTGAATAAGGAACCCAAATGCTAACAGAATAAGTGTATATTATGGCAAACAAGTGAAGTTCTGTCAACTCCACTTGCTGTGGGTATGTGTTGTCCTGCAAAATCCGATGTTTCCACAAAAGATGTCCCACTATGGGCATTGGAAAAGGTGTCAACCATAATGGTCACAAGCAGTAGTGAGAGTACACAGCCGGGTAGCTGTGTCAACATAACAACAGGAAGGAACCAAGATACCTAAACACAGGCAAACATGTGCATAGCAACATGTCCCACACCCAGCAACGTGTTTGTCGCATACACAGGACGGCGTATGTCTAAGTGTAATATCCAGAAGCAGAACCCATGCATGCAGATGTAATACACAATAGCCCCATTGTAGCATGTAAGTCCCACCCATGTACGCCTGTGCACCCAAACCAGCTAGCATCCTTGTGCAGCTACACACCTACACACAATGGGCATACCTGAAATGTGGTAAGAAGTATTGTGTTAGGCAGTGCCACGCAGGCAAATATGTACCCCACATGTCACCAACCCACCTCAGGTACAGATATGGAAATGGCTGCATGTGAATGTGTCTGCAGAATGTGTACATCCTGCATGTGGTATGTACCCATCCAAACCATATAGGTTTGCAGACGCCACGGTGCACATAACTGTACACATGTGGACAAGTCGGGTTGTTGAACCACCGCATCGATGATTAGCTATGCAGAGAAGTCAAACACATATAGCGGAACATGTGCCTACCAAACAGGACATCCTAACAGGGTGCCACAGGCACAGAAGGGGAAGGTGGGACATCACATGTGGAGAGTAGCGTTGCCGGACGGCCAAATACACACGGTCAAGGTAAAGGACGGAACAACATGCATATGGCGGATGGTGAGAACACATTGAAGTGCAGTTGACAA
>NC_056736.1:198661083-198750772 GCF_019279795.1 Protopterus annectens | reverse complement strand
TGGTTAGCCCAGGTCAATTAAGGTGAATGCTGATGATGAAGGTCATTCCACATCCACCCCCACCCCCCAAGGATAGGCACAGCTATCCAATCTAAAAGTGCTACGAAGCTTCCAAGCAGCTAATTTAACTTGGATCACAAGGACCATATTGAGGGTTTTATCCCTGTATGCCACATGCCTGTCTTTTCTGTGACTGCATCACTGTTGATAGAGAAAAACAATCATCATACTCTGTTTTTGTGATATTCACTAAGGTACTTTTATACACTTTAAGGAAAACTTATATTATAACTCATTCTGCATAGGGAACAGAATTAAGATGTTTCATTTAATCCATAGATTCACTATCAGTCTAAGGGAACAAACTGCAAACACAGTGTGCATGTCAAGCTCATCAAAGACCACACTGACCAGAACTGGAGGAAACATCACAGACATTTTTTTTTTCAGAGGAGCAAAGCTCATTACTCTTCCCTTTAATTAAACATACTAACTCGATGGTTGTACAATAATGAGGTAAAAGAGAAAACACCTAGTAAAGGTGAATAATGCAGTCTTGAACTGAGCCAAAACATACTGGAAACTTTTCCAAGAGCAGTCTTTTCTGGAGTTTGCATTAACCAGTATGCTCACAGTAGTTTATCTTGGGCCGGCTTGCTTATAATCCTTAATATCAGGCATTCTTTGGAAATTAGACAAAACACAACAGACAAAGCTATCAAAGTTATTCATTCACAGTGTTGGCTCTACCATAGGTAATATCTTTGAATCCAAACAGAAGTCAAACAGTGCTTCAAAGAAAATTAGAATAAAAATATATATATGTGTGTGTGTGTTTGTGTGTGTGTGTGTCTGTGTGTGTATGCATATATATATATATATATATATATATATATATATATATATATATATATATATGTGTGTGTGTGTGTGTGTGTGTATTATATATAAGGAAACCAAGTGGGAGAAACTATTGTAATTCCTAAAAGACACAACAAAATCTCACAATAAAATCTCATAGCACAGCACTTTTACTTGTAAAATATTAATCAGTTTTATTTTGGTTTTAATTTGAAAACACAAGAAATAAAGGAACGTTCATTTAACTCAGTTTAGCATTCAACATTGGTTTGCAACAGACATTTTAATTCACACAGCTACAACTATTCACTCCATGCCCCTCCTCTAGGGTTACTGTTAACCTTTTCCCAGACTTGGAAATAAAACCTGTGTTCAGGACATAATCCAATATACCTAAATGCATTTGCTGTTATTAAAGTTTTTCATTGGTACATGGTATTCAAACATCATTTTGCTTACTCTGTTTGAATTATTTGTTAGAGCTCTAAACTTTACTCTGGTGATTATTGTTTTGTTTGTGCTAACTTGTTATCAATGTCAGACATTCTATGTTGATAAAACAGAATATACTTTTGATGAAAGGGTATATAAAGATCTTTAAGCCACTAGTATTAACAATACTAATAATGCTTTATTAAGGCATATCGGATTATTACTGGTGACTATGCAAATTTCTTCTCACAAGGCATATTTAGGTTAGTATTACTGTTTTGTTCCTTGTGAGAGTAGACTCACAGTGAAATTAATTGCATGCCTTCCGTGACTGGTCAATCTATGTAAGTTTCCTTTTTGGTCTAATTACTGTTTTTCAGAGAACCTCTTCATTGTAAATTTCAGCCCATTATGTAGCTCAGTGCTATATAGTGCAGAACACAATACCCAGTGCATCTGCTAAGAGAAGATTACAGCATGCCTACTGACCACAGAAACATATGTTGTTAGACTAATGATCACTGGAGAACCTGCAATCCACTTATCTAAAACCAGCTTGGTATTACTAATGCTGTTTTGCTCCTAGTGAGACAAGGTACAGAGAGACAATATTTCTTAACTGCACACAGCTGCAATGAGACCAGTGCTAGTAGTATCCAAGTAGAAACAAATAGATGAATCATTTCTGTTTATTATACTTGACACTGTTTCTCATTCTCGGCCATCCTTGCTTAAATTTTCCACTAAAGCCAGTACTTTCCATACTATCATAGACTCATTGCCTACTTGTACCTCTTCCTGTGTTTTCCTACTGTCTGCCACAATTTCCCTTTTGATTAAAACCTGTGAAGGGAACATGTGGTCATGGCTTCTTAGGGTGCTGAGTGTGGAAATATTCCCACTTGGTGCAGGAAGGATTCCAGAATCTTGCATATTTCCTGCCTAGCTAACAGTAGCAAGCCGTTCCTGATTGGGGACTCCTACAGGACTCCCCAGTACAAAGAACATGTCTACTACAGCCTTGACAAGGTGGTGAATGATGCTGCTGTCATCACCACCTCTAGAAAACAATGCTAGCATCAATGCACAGGACTGAGGAAATAACAAAATGACTTTATCTAGTGAGAAATGGAGATTAGGGACAGTGAGTTAGAGATGTATAGTAAGATGCACTGCCAGGTGGTTACATGTGATTATTTCATAGGATCATATGAAATACAAGGTAACTAAGTCTTCTGATCATTTAGACCTTGCCATTACCCACCTTTAGGCTTAACTTGCTTTCTCAAGGAGAGCTAGGCCAAACAAGCCAGGGGTGAATTTGTGAATGCCCATCCAGTCATGCAGTTCCCATTTGAAGGAAGATCACACTGTTCAATTTGCAGTGAGAGTCTGTTCCAGAAGTATTGAAGACACTGCACAATGAACCTATCTGCCCTCCATGTTTTATTTACTTGCTGATGAAGACTTTAAACCCTGCTTCTGGTATCACTGGGTCTATTTTATTTGTGAAAACATAAGGGATCCAGGACAGTCGGGGTTCCTAATAGCACAGAAAGCAAGGCATAGATATTGCCTAAGTAGTCTATAAGATACTGAATAAAGCAACGTTGTTTCCTGCATTTCTGTTAACTTAGGTTTCTTGAGCCAATGATCTTCTTAGTTATAAACATCTTTTTATTTAGTTGATTGATATGTTCAGTGAGGTACATCACAAAGGAGTCATTGTATTCAATTGTTAGTCTAATCAATGCTGAATGTTCAAAGAAAATGATCTCCTTATTTCTGTATGATGTTCCTTTCCTAATAAGCTGTGCTAAGTAGAGGAACTTTCAGACAACATTCGGCATGATGAAAGTGAATTAGCATCTAAAGTTCCAAGGTCTTTAACAGTATTGTAATTTTGGAGTGGGATATTATCTGTTGTACACTGGGGGGTGGGGGGTGTCCTCCAAATATGACATTTCTATTTTATCATTTAGTCTGTGTGCATTTTCAGTACATCAAGTATTTCTAGGTGTATGTTCTTGTTGAAGGACATAGGAATCAACGAGGAACTTAAGAATGACTCTTAGTTTACAATCATCTGCAAGCTTGGCTAGTCAGAAGTCTTGATTTGTGGTCTGTAGATCAGAAATGTAAAGTCAGAAAAAAAGAGGTACTAGCACTGACACCACTGGTCACCTTCATATCCTGTGATGAGGCAACTGTTACCTGTGTTTTTTGGGTTTTGCATCTTATCCAGTTTTATACTCCATGTACCATATATGCATCTATATATAATGCACTGAGTTTACAGATTATGCTAACATAGGAGATTGTTTCAATTACCTTGGCCAGATCAAAGTATGCCATGTGGATAGCAAGAGCATGTCAACAGGCTAATTTACTCTTTCAAAGAAGTTAACCATGTTCCAAATGCAGAATATCCTAAAGGTCAAGTAATTTATTGCTGGGACTTCTAGCACTGTAGATTCATTGGACAGAATCTACCCTTTACAAAGCCAAACTGCTGTGGGTGTAGCCTGATTTAAGAATACCTTTTCAGCCGTATGCAGGTCATGAAAGTCATGGGCATCTTTTTTTACTTTTCTGCTGCATAGCACCTGGTGAAATAGAGAAGAACAAGCTAAGTTATAAGTGGAACCTAGGAAGACTCTCCAGGTTGAGTGCTATGTATATGTTGTTGATGTTATTTCTGGATATTTGTTAGATACCTACTGTATTGTCCCCTTTTGCAATGCTACTTTTTAGTTTAACCATCTCATACAGCTTTGATATGATTCATGCAATGCATACCATGTCAAACCAGACTAATCATTTCTACCATCCATCTGACATCCAGTGATCCTCACTGGTGGCATGGTGATGGTAACTGGGCTGACAAACATGCTCCTTAATCATCCTGGGTATCATCATTTACATCAGATGTGATTGTTAAATTAAAGTTGTACTGCACTGTTCAGGTGGTCTGTACCTTTACTCAATGAAGACACTGAGACAGTTCTGCTGTTATGACATTCATTTACTGCACACGAGGATTTTCATCTAGATTAACAATGAAAAGTATATACATCAAAACATACTTCAGCTTATCATAATCAAAGTCTCTCATACAAAAGAAAAAGTCCCAATATTTATAGTGTCTTTTCTGCCTGCATCAGCAGTTTTGAGAATTTGCCAGAATAATATGTCTTTCTTCTCAAGCTGGTCTGCTGACAGTTTGTTTTCCATATCTTAAACATTCTGTTCCTGAAGAATAAACCCTTTCATCCTTGGCCTATTTTGCGTATCATATTAATGAGACACAGTTGCATATTGAGCTCATTTTGACCTGCTTGTAGATAATAAAGCTGCATACTTTATAAGAAATAAAATATTTTACTTCTGATTCTTATTAACAATGAATGTCAAGCTATATGTTTTTGCCAAGTTAGTTAACTCCATGCACTGTGTACACTGAAATGCAGAACATTTATTTTACATTTTCAGAAAACATCCACTAAGTCCATTTTTTAACCTGTTCTTTACTCTCACAATTCCCTCTTTTCATTTAAAAAGCAGAGAATGACTGTTCATTTTCAACTTCAGTTGTACACTCTGAAACCTTTCCCAGTTTATCTAGGTTAACCATCATGATTTGTTGAATTCTGTAAGTTTTTCGCAAATGACAACTTAAGTAGAAATTCCAGATAGTTAGTATGACTATAATGCCTAACACTACTAATACAGGATGTATCAACCAACTTAACAGTTTTTTTCCTGATTTTGACCAACAAGTAAAGATATTCCACTAATTGTGAACAGTGTCTTTTTTGGTCTTTTCAGCTAAACTAAGTAGTTTATCTTTTGCAATGATGCTTAATGCCTCATAATACAGAATACTTTTATTTCTTTTTTCCAAATACTCTTTGAGAATTTTAGTATTGTTCATTATGTTTTTTAAATTATTCTCTTGTTTGACACCCTACCCTAAGGGTTCCAATGAGTACAGTCAGTACAATAACAAACAGAATCTTTATTATGTACAATAATATAACCTTTCCACGTAAGTGGTATTAATCTGAAAGTTGTTTTGATAGATGCTCTTTCAATTGTTTCAGACTTGGCATTTGCCATGAGTTTACAAAAAACCCCCACAAAATATAAAGTCACTTAACGACTTTCAACTGATCTAAAAGTGTTGGTGTGAGAGATTGCCCCCTAGTGTATGCTAACAATACTGTCATTCTTAGGTGTTTAATTTGAATTGGATACTGCTTTTGCTGAATGTAAGCCATGAAATGCTGCAGAATAAAATTCCAGAAGCAACGCTCAAGTGTATCATTCCATAAAGTGCTTACAGTTTTAAGAACCCAAGCTTCAAATGTAATCATGTTATTAAAAATACCCTTCTGTTCATCCCACTTAGGCACAGTTTCTAACATCCTAGACTGATGATAAACTTCAGCAGAAAAACCTGCTGAGGCTATGATACAACTGGTAACAGCAGTTTATAGTGCTTTAGATTGGTATTTTCTAACAGGGCTTGTAATCTTAGAAGATCTTGATTATCTAAGTCTGCTGCTCTAGCAGCCTCAGATTCATGTATCTCTAATTGAGCTTGTAATGTGTTAGTCTCCTCCCTTGCAACAATTACATCATGCTGTATGTCAGCTAGTTGCTTGTCATATTTTTCTTGCAAAAGGGCAATTTTATTCATTAACCCTTCTATTATACCAGTAGCTTTACTGCCTTGTTCAATAACAGTTTGTGTAAAGGTCTTAATTTCAGTCTATGAGACTTTTAAAAACTGAGAAAATTATTTTGTACATTCAGCGGTGTCAGCATGCATTTTACCAGATGCATTCCACTTATCACAGTAAGTCTGAAAATAACCCATGAGTTCAAGATCTTGCTGATTGCTAACTTTAGCAATCCAATCTTTAAACTCCTGCAAATCAGACTGTAAAGTACAAACTTTGACATATGCATCACCCTCTAATAAATCTTTTGCAACAGGATATATAGAAACAGGAACCATTGTCTGTGCTTCAAGCATTACTTTATCCTGGTTGTGTTCCAGGTTTTGTACAATACGTACAATACGTTTATGACGAGACATGCAAAAAGCAACATTAAATCATTGCAAATAGCACATTTCTGTACATTTTGTGGCACTTCTGCCCTACATGCATCTACATATGATTTAGACACATCAACAGTAAAAGATTTAGTGCACTTCTTGGCATTTTCATGAATTGCATTCATTATTAAAAGAAAAACAGAAGAAAATATTTACCACAAATGTTCAGGACAAGGTGGCCAGTCTTGACACGGAAATCAGTTGTGGGAGAATTCTCTGCTGTTTTTCACTAGATGCTGGTGAGACAAATTGTCGGCAGTGGAAAATTTGGAACCTCGTATACCACCAACTGTCTGAAGGAGAATTTCTGTACTGCCTGTACTGCACTGCAGTGTTTGTCCTCCAGTCAATGGACAAAGTTTTAAGAAGAGAAGAATCGATTCTAAAAAGGTCTGCACTGGAATGTCACACTGTGAGAGACACCTCTTTAGGTCACCCCCCCCCGATTGTTTGTACTGGACTGGTCTCTCCACTGTTAAATTAAAGTTGTTCTACACTATTCAGGTAGTCTGTACCTTTTCTCAATGAAGACACTGAGACAGTTCTGTTGTTATGACATTCGTTTACTGCACATAAGGATTTTCTTCTAGATTAACAATGAAAGGTATATGCAAAACGTACTTCAGCTTATCATAATCAAAGTTTCTGATACAAAAGAAAAAGTCCCAATCTTTATAGTGTCTTTTCTGCCTGCATCAGCAGTTTTG
Source organism: Protopterus annectens (assembly GCF_019279795.1). Lineage (NCBI taxonomy): Eukaryota > Metazoa > Chordata > Ceratodontiformes > Protopteridae > Protopterus > Protopterus annectens. The sequence continues at coordinate 198,743,647 of NC_056736.1, read as the reverse complement.
AGAATTTGCCAGAATAATACCTCTTTCCTCTCAAACTGGTCTGCTGACAGTTTGTTTTCCATATCTTAAACATTCTGTTCCTGAAGAATAACTCCTTTCGTCCTTGGCCTATCTTGCGTATCATATTGACGAGACACAGCTGCATATAAGAGTTCGTCTTGACCTGCTTGTAGATAATAAATTTCACAAGCTGCATAGTTTATAAGAGCTAAAATATTTTACTTCCGATTATTAACAATGAATGCCAAGCTATATGTTTTTGCCAAGTTAGTTAACTGCTTGCACTGTACACACTGAAATGCAGAACATTTATTTTACATTTTCAGAAAAAATCCACTGAAGTCCATTTTTTTAACCTGTTCTTTACTCTCACAGTGATTATCTGCCTTTCTGCACATCTTAACTCTGCCATCCTTAGAGGGTGCCTTGTTCTGTCTGCCAAGCATAACTCATCCAATGACCAATCAAATTCTCCAGCCACTACCAGTTACACATAGTATATGATGGGCTTGCATAAGATGGCTGTTAGTTTCCCTTTACATTAATGCCACCATCTTCTGTGACTATGTTTAAATGACATAGTCAAATTGGTGCCATGCAGGGAACAGTGTAGTAGGTCATGTCTGACACCTGATGGCAGCTCCCTTGGGCAGAATATTTTAGACTCCTTTGGTTGTTTCAGACAGCCTCTAGCTTCTCTTTGGAAGTCATGCACTGTTCACATGTTGTACATAAAGATGGATGATTAAGTGGTATTAAATTCAGAGGCTGGCATCAAATATACTGGCTTAATACCTTTTCTTCTGTGTGGTATGTAGTATTTTGTTTCTCATTGCACAGCTAACAGATTCTAATTCATCCATGACCTGTGCTGCACAGGAGTATAGTAGACATTAGCAGTAAGTGCTTATCATTTTGTGTTTCTCTCTCTTTATCACTCTTAGTTTTTGTTTGTTAAAATATATTGTCTGTTATTTTGTTTCTGTCTCTTTATATTGATATCTTATGCACTGTTTCTTGCTGCAGTGGATGTGGTGAGGTAGTGGTCATTGTGTAGTCCACCTTCCTTGCATCACCTCCTGAGAACACAGCTATATCTAGGACACCATCTCTACAAGACAGCATAAGTCATCCAGTAATATTTGACCTGGAAGATTCAGTGGAATCATCTTGTGGCCTCTGTCCAATGGCAGGCATAGGTTCCACATCTGGATAGGCTACCAGTTGATTACATTATATTACCTGACAGAAGATGTAGGGCTTAGTGAACATCAGAGTGGATCATGAGCTAGATGCATTGACAGCTTGGAGTGCATCCTCATGTGACTGGCAGAATGTCTAGTCCTGGCCAGTAGGCCAATATTGACTGGGCCTATCTATGAGGGTTGTCATGGAGATGACTGAGCACAGGCTGAGTGCATCACTGTGCTGCTTTGCAGTAAGATGTCTCACCACCCTATCTCCTATCATAGTGTTCTCTTTACATGTGTCACTTCCCTCCCCAGATTGTAGTTTAATGCTCCATATAACCAACTGTCCTCACACTATCAATGTCAGTCTCTCCTTTGTGCTCCACACCCCATTTTTGTCAATGTCTCCCTTGTTGCCTTTGACTTTTGTGTTTGTCTGCTTTTACCATTGCTTATATTACCTTTTTTGCCCACAGCTTGCTATCTTCCTTCTATACCCTTTACAAAAATATGAAAAATGGACATCTGTCTCTCCAACAAATTCAGTTGCTTTCACACCACATATTCCTTTTCTTTTCACTTTTGATTCTGTGTGTTTCTCTGCTTGCACTTTTCCCTATCTTCTTGTTCTATACCCTGATTTCCTTCTCATTTGTACTGATATAAAAAGGACTTTGCTATGTAGCCATTATCCGGATTCTCATTTGTGCTTGTGGGGCACATCAGTGCTCATATGAATGTGCATGCCTATGAGTATGCTACATACATGATACAGGACTCATTAGGTCACGTGAGCCTCATCAAACAGTGACTGTCATTACACAGTCTGTAGAGATTTTGCCAATAAATTCCATAACTCGTTTGCTTCTGTCATATAATATTGCTTATACTGCAATGTTAGTTAACATTGGGCTACATTGTGCTCCTTTTACAAAAATTGAGTGCGAAAAATAATAAAATAAATGTTTAACATCTGGATCTAGGCACTTAATGTCTAGAGGATATAGTTCTATAAGAATTAGATACTTGGTTAAAATGAGAGACAAATAAATATAAGAAATGGAAAAGAGGTCAAGCTATAACTTTGAGGACTGAAATAAACAAGATGTACAAACAAATTAAATAGTATGAGACAAGATCAAGAAAAATATGACAAAATGTATATAAATACTGAGCATAATAGCAAACCGTTTTATAGATACATAAGATGTGGTAGGAGTAAAGATACACACATTTATAAAATGTGTGCAGATTCTTAATTTTTTTTTCTCACATACAACAAATTATAGATACAGTTAAGAAATCTTATGCAAAGCAGTTTGACTCCACAAAGGGGGTGATAGATTGCCCTAGTAATATACAAGCAACCTAAAATACTGACATCAGATTATCTTGAAAATGAACCATGCAAACTGGACCCAAACAAAGCACAGGGAGGCTGACAGAATTATTAATAATGACCTGAGGATACTTCTGAATGAGCAATGCCACTGTATCTGTCATTTACTAGGTTATTTAAATAGGATGAGATTCCTCAAGATTAGAGACATGCATTTGTTAAACCTATGTTTAAGGGAAAGGGAAGTAGCACAAACACAGAGTCATATAGATCCAAATGTTTACTTTCATGTTGTGGAAAAAAAAGGAAAAAGGTTATTTTGGATAAATTGTTGTCAGAAATGGAAAGACTGGGACTTGAAATCATATTTCAGCATGCATATAGGTTCATAGGTTCAAAGGTAGGTACTTGGCTACCGGCCCTAGGGCCTATACAAGCCTAGCCAAAAAGGTACCCTGCCTTTCGCCACCCAAGAAAATGATTTTCCTGTGCCCCTGTCAAGCAGAGCCATAGAGGTGATTCCCGGGGTGAATTTCTTATTTCTCATCCAAGCATTAAGATTTTTCTTGAAGAGTGCTAATGAGGAGCTTTGTTTTATATAGATAAGTAGTTTGTTCCAGAGTATAGGAAGTCTCTGGGACAGGGAATCTATCCCTCCAGCATGTTCTCTTTATTATGGTGACAAGATTTAGGTCCATAGAGTCTGTAGCTTTGAGGGAATGGGATTTATTTAAGAGGAGCATGTCAAACAGCTCTGTGTTTGACATAGCTTTGTATGTTAGGCAAAGATTGCCTCTGAGTAGGCGATATGCGACGGAATAAAGCTGGAGTTTTTTGAGACAGTCTGCACAGGGCATCTGTTTGAGACGGTAATCCTTTTTGTGAGGTATTTCTGCGGCCTTTCCAGTTGTTGTAGATGTCTTGTGAGGTACATACCAAAAGGGGTGTTGTACTCTATAATGGATCTAATGAGTGACAAGTAGAGGGGAACAATGACCTCTTTTTTCCTGGATGAGAAACCTTTTGTGATGAGGTGAGCCACATAGAAGGATTTCCTGACTACTGTGGCGATGTGATTATCAAAGGAGAGACTACTGTCCACCTGTGTCCCAAGGTCTCTTATCACACTTTCAGTGTTAAGTAGACTACTACCTGTGTGGTAGCTCATGGGTACAGAGTTTTTACCAAAGGGGATGACAATGCACTTTTTGGCATTTAGCTTGAGGCCATGGCTTTGACACCAGGCATCTGTCTCAGTGAGGCCCTTTTGTAGAATGCTCACATCATTAGGAGTTTCATTTATGGCTCCTAGTTTGCAGTCATCTGCAAACTTCATTAGCCAAAGACCGTCTGTGTTAGCCTGTACTTCAGAAAAGTAGATACCAAACAGGAGAGGACCCAGGCTGAACCCTGTGGTACTCCACTTGTTACTGGTCTGAAGTCATATTTGAAGTCTGCTACTTCCACAGTGTGGGCACTGTCAGTGAGCCAGTTGACAACCTATCTTGTGACATAGGGATTTATACATAGTTTAGTGAGTTTATCTATAATTCCAGAGTCGGGGATGGTGTCAAAAGGCTATGTGAGATCTAGATAGGCTGTGTGAACCACCTTACCCTCGTCTACTGCTTTGGTGACTGCTTCAAAGAAGTCCATCAGGTTTAGGAGACATGATCTGCCTTTTTCAAACCCAAACTGGGTAGGATCCAGAATTTGGAGATTACCAATGTCTTTGTTTATAAGTTTCATGATGATATGTTCCATGGCCTTGCAGACCAGGCTCGTTAGGCTAATGGGGCGGTAGTTCAAGGGGTCCATGGTGGCTCCCCCTTTGTGGAGTGGAATAACTGTTGCTGTGCACCATTCAGTGGGCACAAAGCCTGAGATGAGGCTATGATTGAACATGGTGCTTAGGTGGGGTGACAGTTAATTCTGTAGTTCATGTAGAACGCAGCCTGGGATGTTGTCAGGTCTCTTGGATGCTGTGTTCTTGGCTTTGGAGAGTGTGGTTTTTACCTGTACAGCCATGATTACAGGATCTTTGCATTCTTCCGGTATAGAGATGGGCCCTTTAGGGGGTGAGAGGTGGGTAAAGTTAGCACTGAACCTATCTGCCAGGATGTTGGCAATATCAGTTGGTTCTGTATATTTAGTGCCATTGTGCTGTAACTCAGAGCAGATCTGAGTGTTGCCATTGAGATTCTTGACATAGCTATAGAATGCTTTGTGGTTGTCTTTAGACTCAGTGGCAATTTTGTTTTAATATATAGCTTTGGAGGATTTTATGATGGATCTCAGCTTCTTACTAAGGCTGACTAGGGAGTTCCTCCAATCATGGGATTTTACTCTTTTTTGCAATAGTTTCTTTCTTCTGTTGTAGAGTTTGTTTATGGCAGGGGACCACCAGACTGGCTTCCTTTTTTTGGAGGATAGCATATTGGTTCTGATAGTGATAGCATGATCCATGCACTCGTGTAAGTGCTTATAAAGTGCATCTGCATAGGATTCAGCAGTCATACCTCTATTGTCCGTCTGCATGGGTGCCGTGAAGTTTTCCACTTCTGTCTTAAGAAGCCTGAAGTTGGCTTTGGAGACATTTTTTTACAGTGGTTTCCCTAATTGGGGGGGGGGGTGTGGATGTCTAGGCTGATTAGCTTGTGGTCGGATCTGACCAACGAGGAATTGACCTCTGGTGTAAAACACTGGTCACCCATGTTGGTAATGACCAGGTCTAGGATATTGCTGCCCCTTGTGGGGGTGTGGATAAGTTGATCCAAAGCATTGGAATTTATGAATTCCAGAAAACATTAAGCAAAAGAGTTGGTACATGAGTAGTTTTCCCAGTTAATGGTGGGGTAGTTGAAATCACCCATTATTAGGGTGTTGGGTTGTACCCTAATATTTTCCAGTGTATCAAGAAATGAGGAGTGGGAATCCTGGGGGATGGTGGTGGATCGGTAGCAAGTTACAATTTGGATTGCGGTCTTGACCAGAGTTAGCTACACTTGGATAATCTTGGATGCATTATGCTGAACAACTAGCCTGGAGGTGTGGATATCCTTAATGAATATGGACATGCCTCCGCCTTTAGTGTTTCAGTCCAGGTTAGGTGGTCGAAAGGTGTGGTATGAATTATAGCCTGGCAATGCAGGGGTGCTCTCTGGAGCCTTGAACCAGGTCTTTGTCACTGCACAGATCTCGATGTTCTCCATTTTAAGGAGTGCCTTGAGTGAATGCATTTTGAAGTTTGGACTTCTAGCATTGAGTAGCATTACCTGCAGATTTTGCTTGCTTGTACCTGTTACGGTGGTGAATTTGTCATTTGAACCTTGCCTAAAAAGGCACTATAGGGGTGGCAAGAGCCTTAGCCAGTATCTGGTATCCCAAGGGCGGCAGGTGCAGGCCATACATGGCAAAGCATTGTGGTCTGTCGATCATGTCATCCCAGGCAGACAGATACTGGATCCCCTTAGAATGACACCAGAAGCTTAGCCAGTTGTTGAAGTCAATCATTTTGTCCTTGTACTGTGGTATCATTCTGGGTGATGGCAGGAGGCTACTCAGGGGTAGGGTCATACCTGCCTGGGCTACAAGATCGGACAGCTCCTCCATGTCTCTTTTCATGTAGTGCAGGGTGGTACATCTCAGGTCATTCACACCAACATGGACAATGACAGTGTCATATTTGTATTTGCTGTGGAGTGACCTGAGTGCGTGCGTTATGTGGTGGATCCTGGCACCTGACAGGCAGCTGACAGTAACTTTCTCCTTGTTTAGCCTGGTGAGTGGAACATCAGTGTGCCTGACTATAGATATCTGTAACATGATGTTCTGTAACAATATAATAACAGATATTATGTTATGATGTTATTTAGCTAGACTTTATTTCAGCATTTGATCAATCAATTAGAAAAACTTAATTATTGATGTACTCTTTGTATGATGAATATCTGCATATTCTTACATGGGGTAACTGGATAGGCTTAAAATGGCCCACAAGGGCAGTTAGCTTAGTACTATGAACATTCTGGGTTCAGGGTGTCCCACAAAGTTCTGTCCTGGGCCTATATTTGTTCATCAGAGTTATTTTATAGTCTGTATGCAGATGACTGCAAAATGGGTAAACTGATTACATATATTACAAATAGGGCATGTCTGCAAAAGGGTTTGACTAAATTGGCCATTTGGCCACAAAAGAATAACATGCTAATTAATACATTAAAAAACAAACATATGAGATTTTGGAGACATAGATTAAAAGACGGATGTTTAATAGAGCACACAGTTATTAAAACTGTAGATTCATTTAAGAACCTTGATATACTGATTCTGAGTTTTTCTAATCATGGAAACCAATTGTTTAATGATAGCTGTAGAACTAGAGGTTGTATAAAAAGATTTATAAAGTGTAGGAAATCAGAAATGATGAAATCAGTATGTGTTAGTTACTGAAAAAAACAAACTTTAATATGGGCTAACGATATGAAAACCTTATAAGAAAACAAACATGAATAAATCGTAAAGAGTACTGCAGAAATATAACAATGGCATTAATAGATGTGAAGATTTAAGTTATTATGAAAGACTAAAATATCTGAACTTGTACAGTGTCTCATATAGACATTTAAGAGGAGACAGTATTCAGGTTTATAGGGCATTTAGAGAAAACTACCTCTGAGAATGTTTGGGGTTATCAAAAAGTAACAGAGAATCATCAGGCAACCTATGCAGAAGATTATATAGGAATGAGAAGTGCACTAATAGGTTCACTGAGAGAGATGCTAATGCGTGGATTAGTCTACTAAATTGCATTAAAGCAAGCACCTGTTTAGACATTTTTAAGAACAACCTTTACACTTATTATAAGAATAACTGTTTTGGTATATTGGCAAGCCGGAAGGGCATTAATGCTCATGCCTGAAATATTTCTGTGTATGTATGTATGTACTTTTTATGTAACATGGCTGTGCAAATAATTTTTATAAATGCATTTCTGCATTTCTTCACGTGTTTACTCACAGCATGAATAATTAGTTTCCTACTTTTTCTCTTAACTTATAAGATACTTTATGATTGTGCATATTTCAGTATCTTTTTAAATAAAAAGTGTCTGGTAATTCTGATTCTGCTTTGGATGCTGTACTGTGGTGATTTAAGATTATATGTACAATTTATTTTCTGTGAATGGTTATGCAAACTTTATTTGTGTCATTATTCTTCATGTTTTTTCTGCAATATGGATACTCTGAAGAATCATGAGAAATATGCAAAAAAAAATGTCTTCACGGATTAGTTGGGTGGTGAAAGGAAGTAATTGTTAGAAAATTAGCTTCCCTTAGTTATGGTATGCCTTTATGGTTCTAGTAGAATGAATGTCTTCCAGAGGAAAATATTGAAGTCCCAATCTGCTAATGAGCAGAGCTCTGTAGTCAAGGGCACAGGGTTTGATGCCTTCCTTCTTCAAATGCCTACTGTGTGACTCTGACCCAGTCACTTAGACAGTGGTTGGCAGTTTCCCTTGAAAAATCATCCTTGTTGATTTACTTAAATAAATAGATACCAATTTATTAACCTGGTAGGCCCACTGGGCATATAATCCCTTTTAGAGGTGACCTGGGAGGCGTGCCTAGTTAAGCAACTTACTCAAAATCACACAGTAGACAATGAGGGCTGAGGGAATCAAACCCTGTACCACAATAGCTACAGCCTTAGCCCTCTGTAGCAATTGCCAGTAAAAACACTACACTTATAAGCAGGTGTATAGAAAACAGCCTATGAATACTGTTACATGACAATATAACATCAACTGCAAGTGACTGATGTTACAGATCCCTTTTTTATCAACAATCTAGATATGTTTGCTAGAATTTGTTTACTTGCTTATTTATTTATTTATTTATTTATGTTTTGCTGGTTTATTTTATTTGTTTGCTTCCATTTGTTGAGTAGGAAAACTCTGACTGAGTAGAACTAATTTTTGATTGCAGCATTATGTACATACATATATAATTTTGACAGTAAGAGTATCAGCAAAGCAACATATTTTATAGAAATAGTAAACAGTAAAAATAGCATAGACAATACACATTCTTAGTTCCAGTACAACACAGAAGAGCTTATTGGTCAATTACATTAATGAAGCATTACATAAAATGTAATATGCTTAATGCATAGTATCTTTTCATATGCAGTATTGGAATGAATTTGTTTTGTTCAGTATGAGGGGGTTGCCTTACTACTTCAAATACTTTAGATTTTTTCATCTGCTGTTCCTAGAAATGACAAAGAATACTGGCAAGGAAAACTAGTACATCCATTTAACTGAGTCCACAGGAGAAAACATACATGTAGATATAGTTATTCATGACATCCTCTAGCATCTACCCTAACAAAATACCAGGCATTCACAATCTCTCTCCTATTGTGATGCATAGCGAACAAGCCTTTTCTAGCAGCTAATAAATCAGGAGACAGAAAATGCTGAAGCATTTAACACACGTGCTAGCCAATATTTTCATTTTCTTGTTTGACTAGTAGTAGTCTAGGCCAAGCAGCCTTTGGAACCAATATACGTAGCAAAAAAAATAACTCAAATGTCAGGGATCTATGTAATGTGTTGATGTGCATTGTAATCTAAAGGTGTGACATTCTGAACAAGGACAGAAAAAAATAAAGAAAAATATGATGTCCTGATAAACCAAAAACACTATACATAAAAAACTGTTCTCAAAACTGTGGCTGAGTGCTTACTTATACAGATGTAAACATTCATCTACCGTTCTTAAATTATTCTTTTCAGTATTCAGCTGAAATAACTGAAGAGCTTTGGGGATTAAAGGTCAACTTCTCTGACCCATGCAGTGCTTTCAATTGACTTCAGTAAAAGCTGTGAAACAGTATCTAGGGAATAATGTAATAAATCCCAAGACTCAACAATGAGCATGCAAGAGAGCTCTGAAATATTTCTTTATAGCCATGCATTAATTCTTTCTTAAAGTCTAATTTATTATGAAATTGGGACATACTGACCCCTGTAGCAGCAGCTACTAGTAAAATATAGTGATGTTTTAGGCAAAGACTGATTATAATATTTTTTCCTGTTCACCAGCATGAAAACATTCTTAATACAAGCATGAAAGCTGAATTGAGTTCTTTAACTGCTTTCATATTTCATCATGCATACATTCCTTTTTGATTCAAGCAGATGACCTGAATTATTATATTGTGTCCCATTTCTATTGAATGAAACTTGGCATGGCTGATTTGTAATTTAAACATTCTCAGCAGTTTTTTAATATATATATATATATATATATATATATATATATATATATATATATGGGTTACCTTCATTTCATTGACAGCTCATTTCACAGACAACCAAATAAGCAAGACCAGTTCACTGATAGTTCAATTCACTTAAAACTCATTTCACTGAAACCCATTTTGTCGACACTCATATATGGCCTGTTCCTCACTGTAGTGTGATCCTGGAGTTAGAATATATAGTGAGGGGGATGGGGGCACAGCCCTCCACATTGGGGGGTGTGGGTGGCGAAGCACCTCATATACTTTGGTTGTATATTTTTTTCCGCAAAACAGTTATTCATTGCACTTGTAAGTATACATCTGTATAGTTTAAAATTTTTATAATAATGGGAGGTCTTCGCCCCCACACCCCCTATGTGGGGGGCTGTGCTCCCCACACACCCCCTTACTATATATATATTCTAACTCCAGCATCCCACTACAGTGGGGAACAGGCCATATATAACTGTCGATGAAATAAGTTTCAGTGAAATGAGTTTTCAGTGAAATCAACTTTCAGTGAAATGGTCTTGCTGATTTGCTTGTCAGTGAAATGAGCTGTCAATGAAATGAAGGTAACTCGTATCTATATATTTATATATATATATATATATATATATATATATATATATGTTTATAAAATATGTATATATATATATATATATATATATATATATATATATATATTTATGTATATTTGCATTTTATTAGGTCACGGAATCTAGAGGAAAGTTGGTTTGCGGTGATTAAATATCTAAAAGCAAAAATGCAATAATAAAGCTAGTAAGACAAGCCCTCAGATTTAATAAACTCCATGTAGGAATAGTGCAAGCTCTAGACAAAGTGAACAGTGTCTGTGCCTGGAGCTCCCGCCTCTCCCCCGGCAGCAAGCCTTGCATATTCATGAAGGCCCACTACTGAGGGAGAGCTGTGTACACAGTTACTGAATCAGTGCTAGAGGGTGTGTTACTGTGCTCGTAGAAGTGTCACACACCCCCTGCACTGTCAATGTGCTGTACAGCACTAAAACATTAAAGTAAAGTGTCCTTGGACACTTATTTATAAATTTACTGATATATTTCACTAAGTGGTGTGTGTTGCAGTGTCCGTAACACCCCCCCTGCACTGCCAAAGTGCCATATGCCACTAAAAGATTAATTTAAAGTGTCCTCAGACTCTTAATGATATATTCTATTATATATGTCACATAGGGGGGTGTTACAGTGTCCATAACACACCCCCTGTACTAACCGAGTGCCATATGGCACTGAAATTAATTGTGAAAATGTGATTGGCCATTATTTGTTATTTTTTTTTAATTTATTTTACTTTGTGTTTGTGCAGAGCGGTGTGGCATTTAGCATGAAACAAGTGCCAGACAGCTAAACATAGAAACCAGATGTTTTCAGTTTTAATGAAAAAGGTCATGTTTAAGCATAGCTAAGTGGGTTTGAGCAATGCTGTGCTTTGCTGAACAGTGCTTAAACGTACCTGAGAGTTATATGGAACTGTATAGCCACAATCTCAATATCCTTGGTAGCTAAATGGTTTGACTGACAGCCTCATGTGCAATAGGGGCATTGTCTGAATACAGTACATTCAGTGTTTTAAATGCGATAGGGAAATGTTTTAAATTTATCTTTTTATTTATGTATACAGTGACATTTGTTTACTAGGTTAGTCCATCTTGACTAGAAGCCCATATTTAGTGAATACAAGAATATAAAAGCTCCAGTTACACACGTTTCCAATACATTAAAGTTACACTACCAGATCTTCTTTTTCTTCTTTCGGCTTTTCCTGGTTAGGGGTCGCCACAGTGAATAACCTGTCCGCTCATTATTGGTAGCAGAGTTTTACAGTGTCGAGTTGCCAGCCCGGCACCCAAACTTCCACGGAAGGCACATACACACACGCACTCACACCTAGGGCCAATTTTAGAGTGTCCAATCCACCTAAGCTTGTCTTTGGGATGTAGGAAGAAATCAGAGCACCTGGAGGAAACCTACACGACTACAGGGAGGACATGCAGACTCCACACAGAAGGCACCCAAGCTGAGGATTGAACCGGAGAACCTTTTACTGTGAGCTGACAACACTAACCACTGCACCACCGTGGCTGCCCTAAAGTTACACTACCAGATAATGCAGTGAAATGCATATGTTTAGGGGATATAAAGTAAAATAGAAACACATAATAATAAATTATCATTAATGAACAAATACTATCAATACATTTTTTTTAAAAAACTGTATTTTGCCTGTAGCTAAGCATTGCTAAGCAAAGCTAAGCAATGCTCAAATAGGATCTGTTTTAGCAGTACTTAGCAATGCGCAGCTCCACTTTGCTTGTTGGGGCAGTGCTTAGCGCTCCCAGTTTAAGCAGTCCTCACCTCAGCTACGCAGGTTTCTGCAACACTAATCATTGCTAAGCATTTGTCACTTTAAGCACTTCTCAAGTAAGGTTAGTGGGTTTGTGCACTGCTATGCTTTGTATAACATTTTTAAAAATGGTCCAGTGGCAGCAAAGGCTGTAAAAATAGCCTTATTTAAGATGCATAGGTGGGAATACAGCCATAACCTGTTGGAGTTTTATCACTGCAGGAGCTATGGCTGAAGTTGGAGAGGGAGCACAATTTTGAGTGCAGAGCTGGGGCATGTTGGAGTCCAGGATCATGTTTGGGCTCCTCATTAAAGACCATGATGACAGACTGCTGCAGGGACAGTACCAGGGCTCTGAATACAAGTCCGAGGTCTGACATGTGACCTCACCAATGCTACTGGAATCCCCCACACTGGTGAGCAGGTCTGTCATCATTATGATGACCTGAAGCAGATGAAGAGAGCACTCTTGGCTTAATGGATCCAAGATGTTTGGGACTGGAATGTCACATAAGTTTGTAAGTATATGAACCATTGCTTTTCCAAATTCTAGAATGAATATCTGATAGGCAGTTATGCATAATGGTGTGTTTCTCTTCCCACAGATGCAAAGGAGAGGGCTCGCAACTTGGAGGCCCACACAGGGCGCCTAGCGAGGATGCGCTGAGAGTGTGATGGGTACAGCTATATCTTGCAATATATAGTAATATAAATAAGAAAAAAGTACAGTAGTAACTGCCAGTAGGTATATTCTGTTCTGACTGTACTGCAATAGCATTAATAATGTGTAGAATAACATGTGTATACGGTATTAATACTAATGATCTGGTAATAAAGTACACTGGCATTCTAAATGTGAAGGGAATAAATTACTTCCATTCATGATTTACAGGAAATACAGTACAACTGCAGTCAGACTTGTGAAGGTAAAAGTGTTAGTATTGCATAGGTTCTGTAATAACAGCATACCTTCAATGCATGCATTATTTAAAGTGGAGTACAATAAAGTTTGTCAAATGTATACCAATGACTGTGTCATGTCACTCTCAATTATTTATTTTTATTTATTCATTTTATTTTACATTTGTTGACTGGGATAGTCCAACTGGATACATGTCTATTTTTAGTGGAGACCCGTGAAGAAAAGCTCCAAACTTACAAACAGAAAAGCAAGTTACAGTATATGCACTGACATATTGTATTAACATACAAGTTACAGTCTCACATTTCAAGCCTATGAAGAATACAGTTTATATTCAGGAATATATACAGATATGTTACAGTTTCTCTTATCAAACCTATATGTGCAGCTTATATACAGAGTATCAGCAAAGATGTTACAGTTTCTCTTTTCAAACCATTTAGTGCAAGAGGTTAGTTTCTATGAATAAGAAATTGCAGGGATATTGAAGTAGATGAGGCTTTATTCAAGGTTAGAGCAAGGAAATAATCAGTGAGTTTTAAAATACTGGGTTAGATTTTTTTTAACTGATTAAGGGAGGGGGTTAGAGTAAGGTCAGATGGGAGTGAATTTCAGGTTTTGCCTACTGAATTTCCAAACAAAGATTCTCCAGATAGGTTGTTAGCTTTAACAGATTGAACCAAAAGTTTTGTAGTGGAACAAAGTGGCCTAGCGTTTTTGTATGGATGGATAATGTTTTTAAGGGAGGGCGTTTTTTCTGGATGGTTAATAACCTTGAATGCTACAGTAAGTTGATTAAATTGAATTAGCCTGGGGAGCTCTAGACATCCTAAGAGGTTTGGATTTTGACAATGGTGTGTCCTGTAAGGAGTTCCTGTGGCAAACCTGACAATTTGATTGTAGCAGCTAGAGAGTTTGCTGAGATCAGTTTTGTTCAAGTTAGTGAGTATTGGGGAGGCATAGAGTAGAGATGAAAGGAGATGGGTACAAGCAATAGCAGTCCTAGCTAGAGGGGCAAGAAAAGGTTAGTTTTTGTATAAGGAGCCAAGTTTTTTGTTAACGTTTTTAATAGTTTGATTTTATTTGAGGTTGTTGTCTATTATACCACCCAAGAGGTTGGTATACATATCTTTTGAGATTATGGTCCCATTGTTAGATGTTATAGTAAACGAAGGTTGAGAGGATTTTCAAGTAGGGTAAAAGAGCAATAGCTTTTTTTTATTAGGGTTTAATATCAGCTGTTGATTACAGATCCAGTTTTCCACTGTATTAAATATTTTCTGGGTTAAACTAAGGAAATCTGTAGGGGTAGAGGCTGATTAAATCCGGGTGGAGTCATCAGCATATTGTATACAGGTTTCATCTGGATTACAGTGTGGAGGTCATTGATAAAGAGGGAGAAAAGAAGGGGACCTAATATGGAACCTTGAGGGACACCAAGTGTAACGGGGAGAAGGGTGAAGAGTTTGTCCTGCCATAGGACATTCTGCTGTCTTCCACTAAGGTAAGATTGAAACCATTGTATGGCATGGTTGTTTAGGGATATTTTATTTAGGGTAAGTAAGACTAGCTGGTGGTTAACCATGTCAAAGGCCTTGGAAAGATTGAAAAACAGGGCAGAAGATAATTTGTTGTTGTTACAATTGGAATTTATGACATTAGAAATGGAGAGAAGGGCTGAGATGGTACTGTGCTGAGGTCTAAATCCATGCTGGGAGTTGGCCAGAAGATTATGTTGAATAAGGTAGTGTAAGAGTTGTTTATGGATACATTTTTCCATAATTTTAGCCAGAGGGTAAATGATAGCTATTGGTCTATATTTGACAGCTCAATGGAGCTGCCTCCTTTGTGGAGTGGTATGGCATGTGATTGAGTAGTCAATAAAGCTGACTTCTGTCAATTGCTGTGAGTATTCTGTTCTGTCATTGAAGAAATCTAATTTTACATGTGTAAAGCAAATATGAGTATAACACTGTGAAGTGATGTGATTGAAGTTTGGCTGCAAACGAACTGTTATGGTAAAGTGTAGATGTGGAGCTGTACTAAAAGATATAATGCAATTTGATATATTTTATGCACTAACATGTGAATCTTGAATAGTAATGTAAAAGGTATTATAGTGTTTTTCCATCAGGATTGTCTGGTGTTAACCTTTGCATTTCAGCTATATGCATTCCTGAATGTAAGTATGCTGATGCAGGCAAGTATGCCACAGTAGTAGCTGTAGACTGCAAATATACCATCTGCAAATGTATATGGGTCAGGTAGGAAGCCCAGCACCCTGATATGGTCTGTACAGATCAGACTTCTTCCCAACCACTAGGGGTTAATTGTTTACAACTGCATTCTAAGTATTACAACACACTTCACCTACTATCTCTGTCATGCGTGAATCTCATGCATGTATGTTCAGCTGTCACTGCAGTTTCCTGTGACACTCTACCAATATTACCAGGTCTGACTTTGTCAGCAGGTGAGCTCAAGGCACATATCAGAGAACCAACATCCACAGCAGTAGCCCAGTACCTCAGTGTGATAAGCAGTACATATGTTGTTATTTTTCAACTCACAGGCCAGGGTTTGAATCCATGGACTGGTAGTAACATGTATTTATAGTAACAGACAAGTAGTACTGACTGTTAATACAATCACTACTGTTAAGACATATTTCCACACAGGACTTACAGGTAAAGAAATGTCTGTAGTAACTGTATGAAGGGTGTACTAATGTCTACCATGCATACAAATGACAGCAGGATAGGTATCTAGTCCATGCACTGTGCACGATACATGTCTCTCAAGTGTCACACTGTCATGGCTAGTGATTACTGTTGCCAATAACCTTGGACACAGATATAAATCCAGTTGAAGTATGCCAGTAGCACACTCACATGACATCAATGCAGGGTACACCTTGTTAGTCATATATGTTAGCCTGACATGTACGAGTTCCCTGTATTTATTTATCTATAGTTCTTACAGCTTGGCCCATACCATGTCATGTCGACAGCATGAGAGGTATGCACGTGCTACAGAAGCTATAGGGCACATGTAAATGTAATGTAAGGACAGACCTGTAGAGTATTCAGCAGTACTGCTGTAAAAAATATACCTATACAGTTGTTAATGGAATGTTTTTTCTCTCCCCCCACCACTTATCTGCATCACAAATTACACATTACAAATTTCCACATATGTTGTTCTCAAAACCTAATGTTGGGCTTTGTATTGTATTATTGGTTATATATTTCAGTGGTTGCATACTAACATACCTTGTTGAAATTCCACCGTTGCTGGCTTTTTGCCACAACTGTTACTGGCATGCTGTTAAAATAATGACTGCTATTCCATTTATGCCTGTGCTCCATATACTATACAATTCTATTGTTCTGGGTTAATTGGAACACCCATGCATGCTATTATAACTAATGTTGAAATGTTTTATTCATGACTAACCAATACACCTTGACAAACCTCAACACCATAGTATGATTGAGTAGGCCGGTTCCTGCTGATCTGCCTATCCCACCTCATCTGGCCATGGCACAGGGTCCCAGAACATCTGGAACCCAACCTGCAGCTGCTCCTCCTGCTGGTCCTGCACCACCGTTGGGTGGAACCAGCTCAGGGGAAAGGGCTCACCCCCCTGGGCATGGGTGCAGACAGGAGACTGTCACACAGAATCAGATTTTAGGTATGGTGCACAGGGTCATCCAAAATGACTTGGATGAAAGACTGCACCAGATTGAGGGCAGACTGGTGCACCTCGAGGGGCAGGCTGGCCCTGGCACCCAGCCGCCCAGCACAGTCACCTTCGGGATCGTGAAGGAGCACGAATGACTGCCCATAAGTGGGGATCTCAGTCCCATGTTACCATCTGGGGGCACTTGGTCCTCTGATTCCCAACCACCCTCCCCATCCAAGGTGTTTACCCCCCTCATGTGTCATACACCACCCCTGTCTGATGTCTTGCCTGTCTTGTTAATCTGAAAAAATGACCTCTCTGACCCAATTTACCACCCCAAATGTACTTAAAACCCTTCTCCAATATCCCACCCTCACCTTAAACAGAAAAAAAAAAAAGGATATCTGTCCCCAAATAAAATTTTGTCCCATACATAGCTCTCCATTTCACTCCCCAAATACACTGCCATGAATCAATTATCCCATCAATTAATCAACAAATTTATGTCACCCACATCCTTCCCTGTGGGGTGGGAGGGTCCAAATTCCAAATTGCCCACATTAAGCACAGCTGTTGCTGCACAAGAAACGGAGAGCTATGGTCCTTTTCTAAACCCATTCTGCACATCCCTAGCTGCCTTTCATATTGTTTTTCTTCCCACTGCTTGCCCCCATTTCACTGCTTTCCTATCACCCCTTTTTTCTTTTCTTTTTTTGAAAATAGCACAGTTTAATCAGAGACTAAGATTAGCATTACTGCCTGGTGTGCAAACTCACTTAAAACCTCTTTAATCACCTTATCTGATTCAGACACTGTTCTGTCCAGCAATAAAATAACCAGCCCTGCCAAGGCTCAAGTCCAGAACCTTCTGAGCCACAGTCAGAGCAACACACCACTAGGCCAGCTCATCTCTAGGGAGTGATTGCTGCTTTTGTAAATTAACCATGCAGTACAGTCATGTAACATTAGGGAAAAACAGACACGTCTGGCAAGTACTGAACTCAGGACCTTCTGAAATAAACACCTAAGACACCTCAAGTATGAGAAACTGCTACTACTTTTGTAAATATATTATGCACTACACTCTTGTAACTATTAGGGAAAAAGACACCACTGACAAGTAGTGGCCTCAATACCCTCAGAACTGCAGATCACCAAGAGTGGCTTGTGCTATCGGACTGCAGTACTGCAGTCCCCCCAGCTGTAAAATGAAAGAAAAATAATTTTAAAAATAAAATAATTAGCTGAGATGTCCCGGAACTCAAAGTGCACATGCGTGCTAGGCATGTTCCGGGTTTCTGTAAATCTGGACTGCTATTAAACCAGTCCGAATTAAGAAGAGATGGCATCAGTGTATAGATGCACAGAAGTCTATGCAGTTGGTAAAGAGATTTGACTGCCACCTCTGCAGTCACGTATGACAAGGATAGCTACTGATTGGCTCTTTCTGGAAGGGAATGGAATTTTAATTTATTACAAGTGAAGGGATATCTCCAGGAATGAAGTTGCAAGGGAATATACAGGTAGAGTGTGTGTGTGTAATGTCTCAGTTAAATATACCTAGCAACAAGAGTTACTCAGGCTCAAACCCTGTACCTTGGGTAAAGATAGCAAGAACCTGAACTCTACCCACAACCAGTTGTAAAGACTGTACATATTTTTGCCTTATATTTTTGTTATGTTCTGTTCCTCATAAAATCTGTGGTTTTCTGGATTTTTGTAATAAGAGAAAAGACTGAATTCACTAAATAATGACAGGAATTTGAATTTCAGACTTCATATTCTTCAGAAACATACTGGAAAATATTAATATACAACCAAACACCCTAATACTGGGTGATTTTAACTACCCTGCCATTAACAGGGAAAACTACTCATGTACCAACACCTTTGCCCAACGGTTCTTGGAATTCATAAATTCCAATGCCCTGGATCAACTAATCTACAGTCCCATCAGGGGCTCCAATATCCTAGACCTGGTCATTACCAACATGGGAAATCAATGCTCCACACCTATGGTCACCCCCTCTTTGATCAGATCAGACCATAAGCTAATCACGCTAAACATCCACATCCCTCCCCCACCCCCCAGTAAGGAAACCTCCATAAAAAACTTCTGCAAAGCCAACTTCATGCTACTCAAGTCAGAAGTGACAAACTTCATGACACCCATGCAGACAGGAACTGAAAGTTCAACTGCTGAGTCCTACACTAAGGCACTGTACAAGCACATCCACTCATGCATGAATCGTGCCATCCCTACTAGAACCAGGATGCTCTCCTCCAAAAAAGGAAGCCAATCTGGTGGTCCCTTGCCATAAACAAACTTTACATGCATGAATCGTGCCATCCCAAATAGGACCAAGATGCTCTTCTCCAAAAAAGGAAGCCAATCTGGTGGTCCCCTGCCATAAACAAACTTTACAACAAAAGGAAGAAACTGTTGCAGAAAAGAGGAAAATCCCAGGATGCAAAAAACTCCCTTACCAGCCTCAGTAAGAAGCTGAGATCCCCCATAAAATCCTCCAAAGCTAGTTACGAAAATAAAATTGCCAAAGATTCCAAAGACAACCACATGGCATTCTATAACTATGTCAAGAATCTAAATGGCAATGCTCAGATCTGCTCTGAGCTACAACAGAATGGCATTAAATATACTGATCCCAAGGATATTGCCAATATCCTGGCAGATCGATTCAGTGCCAACTTCATCCCTCTCTCACCTCCTAAATGGCCCATCTCAATACCAGAAGATTGCCAAATTCCGGTAATAACGGCCATACAGGTAAAAAACGCACTCTCCAAAGCTAAGAATACAGCATCCATGTGACCAGATGATGTCCCGGGCTGTGTACTATATGAACTGCAAAATGAACTGGCACATCACCTAAGTGTCATGTTTAATCATACCCTCACCTCAGGCTTCAGCCCCACTGAGTGGCGCACAACTACAGTTATCCCACTCCACAAGGGATCCCGGGAACTACCACCCCATCAGTCTGATGAGCCTGATCCACAAGGCCATGGAATGTATTATCATGGAACTTATAAACAAAGACATTGGCAACCTTAAAACACTGGACCCCACCCAGTTTGGGTTTGTGAAGGTCTGATCATGTCTCCTAAACCTGATTGACTTTTTCAAATCAGTCTCCAGAGCTGTGGATGAGGGTAAGGCAGTCCACGCAGCCTATCTGGACCTCCAAAGGCCTTTGACACCATCCCCCACTCCGGAATCATAGATAAACTTACTAAGCTGGGCATTAATCCCTACGTCACTCGATGGGTTGCCAACTGGCTTACTGACAGAACCCACACTGTAAAAGTAGCTCCTGACAAGTGACAAGTGGAGTACCTCAGGATTCAGTCCTGGGACCACTCTTGTTTGGCATCTACTTCTCTGAAGTACAGGCCAACACTAAGGGACTCTGGCTAACAAAGTTCACAGATGACTGCAAAATGGGAGCCATTATTGAATCCCCAAATGATGTTGATACTCTACAAAAGGAACTTACAGAAACAGATGCTTGGTGCCAGAGTGATGGGCTCAAGCTCAATGCCAAGAAATGTATAGTTATCCCCTTTGGGAAAAAAACATGTACCCATAAATTACCACATAGGTGGCAGTACACTAAACACTGAAAGTGTGATAAGAGACTTAGGGACACAGGTGGACAGTGGTCTCACCTTCAATAACCACATTGCCACAACAGTCAGGAAATCCTTCTATGTGGCAAACCTCATCACTAAGGGCTTTTCATCCAGAAAAAAGGAGGTCATTGTCCCACTGTACTCATCCCTCACTAGACCCATTATAGAATACAATGCCCCATTTGGTATGTACCTCTCAAGACATCTGCAACAACTGGAAAGGCTGCAGAAATACCTCACTAAAAAAATCACAGGCGTAAAGCAGATGCCCTATGCTGACTGCCTTAAATAACTCCAGCTATACTCTGTTGCATATTGTCTACTCTGAGGTGATCTCTGCTTAACATACAAGGCCATGTCAAACCCAGAGCTGTTGGACATACTACACTTAAAGAAATCCTAATCCCTCAGAGCCACACACTCCAGGGATCCAAACCTTGTCATCACAATAAAACAAAACATGCTGGAGGGATAGGTTCCTGACCCAGAGACTCCCCAGACTCTGGAATAGACTGCCCATACATGTCAAGCAGAGCACCTCTTTGGCCCTCTTCAAAAGGAACCCTGATGATTGGATGGGAGAAAGGAAATTCACCCCAGGGATCATGTAAGTTGCCCTGCTAGACAGGGGTCCAGGGAAGTAAATAGTGTGCGAAGAAATAGCCAGGGAATTGTCATGGTTAGGCTTGTATAGGCCCTAGGGCCGATAGACTAGTACCGATCTATGAACCTATGAACCTATGAAAATACATGGTAACACAAAACCTTTTATTCTAGCAATTTTCTAAGTTTATAAGATCAGTATTTGAAATGTGCCCCTATTTGTGGGGCTGTATTTCCCCATTATTGGCTTTGTCCAGATTTTTGTGCTAAAAGGTTGAGACCTATGGTGAGAACTGAATTCACTGAATATGTTTGGGGGCTGTATTCCCCAAACAACTGGCTTTGTCCAGGTGTTTTGTGCTAGGAAGTTGAGAGCTTTGGTGAGAACTGCATTCACTTAATGATAGCCATTTAAGTTTCAGTCTTCCTGCCTTTTAAGAAACAGCTGATTTGGCATAGTGGTATGTTGCTCTGACTGTAGTGCATAGGGTCCTGTGTTCAAGACTTGGCAATGAAATGCATGGTTATAACACAGCATTTTGTTCTTGCAACTTTCCAGGATTATACAAGCAATGTTTAAATGTGTCCCTGGTTTTCGGCTTTTGTCCCCCCTCGATAAATTTTGGCTTTTTCCAGATTTCTTGTGCTGCAAAGTTGAGATACACAGTTGAGTGTCGAGTGGATTTTACAAGGAGCTGAGAGCTTCAGGGGAAGAGAAGTTTAGTGCTCCTTATGCTAATATGCTTATATTGTTAGTAGCATAACAGGCTGAATACGGGTCTATATTAGAACACCGAACATTTGAAATGTTGAGTGTTCTACTATTGACCCATTTTCAGAGAACGCTGAAAACATCGAAGAAGCAGAAAACCAAATTCTTTCCTAGGGAAAGAATTCGATCATCCATTTCTGTTGCTTCGGTATTTTCAGTGCTGTGGTGGAAAGGTACGGGTCGGGTTCAGGTAAATTGGAGATTGTGTGGACATGTGGGTTAGGGCGGGTTAGGTGAGTTAGGGTTATGGCATGGTTTAGGTAAGTGTGCGATTGTGTGGACATGAGGGTTAGGGCGGGGTAGGTGAGTTAGGGTTAGGGCGTGGGTAAGGTGACTGTGCGATAGTGACAGACCTTAGGGTTAGGGTTTGGGTTAAGGTAAATGGATAGTTAGTGGTGTATGTATAGTTTAGTGTAGGGTTAGGTGTACGAGTTTAGGTGTATGTGTGTGGATTGCTGTTTGTTTGGTGTGCTTGTGTTGTGTGTATGTGTTTTGGAACAGCAAATTTTTTCCCTAGGAAAAAATTTGCTGTTCCAACTGTTCGATGTTTTGCATTTTTGATTGCTAGGGTTCGATACTAGAACACTCGACATTTTGAATGTTCGGTGTTCTAATATAGACCTGTAGAATACTTGCTGTTGATGCAGAAGGCTGTGGGATCTACTCCCACAGTATGTAGATGCATTGCCGATACTGTACTTTTTAAGTGGGTGGATGCTGCAGTTCTGAGAATGTCCTCTTTGGCAGAGATACCTAGTAACTATGAACCTGTTATCAGTTTGCCATATATTCCCTATTGCAATATTACTAGCTTATCATTTTTGTAATGTAACATAGGCAATTTATTCCTCAAGTGCAACAGGGACTTTATTTGTAGAGGAAACAATGACATATGAAGTTGTTTGCTAGCAGCATCCTCTTCATTAGTTATAGACCTTTTTAATGTGGAATTATTTAGATGACTTTTTACTTCTGTAGAGATTGTGCAGATTTACTGATACTGGTGAATTGTAGAAATCTGAGTAGACTTTTATGATGGAAATATTCTGAATTGGGCAGTTTTGTCATTATTAGTGCATGCATTTTGTTTCATTGTTTACTGGAAAAAATGTTCAAAACAATAAATTTTAAATGCCCTCTAACAACTGTACTGTATTATACAAGGAATAGAATTTAAGATAATTAGGAAGGTGTTTATTGATTATCTGATCAGCTCAGGCACTACAAGCTCAAACTTTTTTTGTTCCTGAATATTTTTACTAATTGAATCTGAATGATACTGAAAGTGATGAAGCCAGATTGAATCAATAACTTCTCTTAGATCTTTGTTTTTTTTTTTTTTTTTTTTTTGCTGAGGTACTTATTGTCCACACCTAGGGAGCTAAGTCCATTGTGTAGGATTTCTGCCGCGCAATTCTCCCGGCTGAACAATACCTCTCAACTGTCCAGATTTTTGCAGAATGAATAGATTTTTCCTTCTTATTTTTGGTTTGTTCCTCTTAAAAGTTGTGGTTTTCTGGCAAACCATTTAGGAATGAAGTCACTAAATAATGACAGCCATTGAGTTTCAAACTTCATAGCCTTCAGAACAATGCATGCTAAAGCAAGACCTGTTATTCTATCAGCTAAGTTTATACAAGATCAGTTTTTAGTACTGTTTGTTCCCCCAATATATTTGGCCTTGTCCAGGTTTCCTGCATTAAGAGGTTGAGAGGTACACACAAATAAACCGCTTTATAGAATTAGGTATATACAAACCTCTCAACTGTCCCCAATTTTGGCTCAAAATGTTGCTCTCCCCCTAAAAACCCCTCTGCAAAATGGCAATTTTGGAAGAAACTTGGAGAGTTTACAATTAATAAATAATTGCAATGATGAGAGTTGCAGATTACTTTTATTTCAGAAATGCATGTAGATTATCTTATTTTGTCAGCTGCTCCACTTAACAGTATTAATATTAAAAAGTGTCCCTTCTTTGACAGGTTCCCAGGTGTATTGTGTGGCTATTTCATATTTTTGCATCACATTTTTGGTCCGTTTTTCATAAAATTATGTTTTTTTCTGGCAAATTGGTGGCAAATCATTAAAGACTGAAGTTAGAAAATAATGAGACATTTGAGTTTCAGATTTCATACCCTTCATAAAATTCATACTAATCCAAGATCTACTATTCTATTATCTTTCGAAGTTTATAAGAGCAATATTTAAAAATTGTCCTTATTTTTGGGCCTTTGTCCTACTTCTATTTATGGCTTTTTCCAGATGTCTTGCTTTGAGGTTGAGAGGTATGACAAATGTGTCAGGGCCATCACCGTCAGCCAGAGACATTTCAAATTGTGACATACTTGTTGTACCCCACTCCCCCAAGTAGTGACTCTAGATGTGTCCAAGCAAGGCAAGGCGCAGTTATGTAGTGTAAGTGTGCAGATTATCCCCCCATCCAAGGTAGACATAAGTACTACAGTGGCTTTTCATCTGTCCTTGATGTTGCAGAATGTTCTGGTTTTCTGTTATATTTTTATACTGTTGATTTACATTTTTTATTATTCAGAAAGTGCATGTCGTTGCAGTGCCTGTTGCTCTGTGTTTACGTAGTAATGCTTTAATGACCATCAGGTAAGCTTGTCTGAGTTTGTAAGATGCAAGTAAGCTTTAATAAGCATACTGTTAAAGAATTATCAACACTGAAAGCCTTTTTGTTGTTGCCATGCAGAGAATATTTACATAACTAGATAACGTATAAGCCTTAGGTATTGAAATGCATATGAGAGTATTTGTAATAAAGGACAGGATTACAGTATTTTCAGAAGCTCGTTACATTTGTTGGAGACTTGCAGTCATCTTTGTAGGCTTTACCCGTAAACTAAACAGAAAGCCAATCTATCATGTGTGGTCCATAACCTGTGCAGTAATCCTTTAAGCAAGTCATCTTGAGCTTGTTTCTTGTTTGCTGTTCATTTTTTACTTTGATCATGTTTTCTCAATGAAACAAGTAGGTAGTTGTCAGGCAGCAGATCTTTTTTGGATAAGAAACATTTTTACAAGTGGGGAGTAA
Organism: Protopterus annectens; assembly: GCF_019279795.1. Taxonomy (NCBI): domain Eukaryota; kingdom Metazoa; phylum Chordata; order Ceratodontiformes; family Protopteridae; genus Protopterus; species Protopterus annectens. Next base: position 198,718,740 of record NC_056736.1, on the reverse strand, counting down.
AACAGAGATTGCGACTTTCAGCATATTACTTGGTACTTTTATAAAGCTGAATATAAATTATAATTAGAACTGCAGTGGAAGGAGAAGTGATTTGAGTTGAGTGCTGATTGTTTTTTTATACTTGATTTTGACTGGCATTCCAGTAATGTATTTAAAAAGTAATTTATTTTTTCATGCCTCACAACCTTTTTGCTTCCATCTGAATATTAAGTAATTTGTCAAGTAGCCAATGCATTGAAATATTTTTTTTTTCTTCTCCACGTCATTTTTTCTTGATTGGACTCTCATAATGATGGTTTGGCATCCAGACTAATATATTTATTTAAATGTTTGTGGTTTTGAGCATAGCTCTGCCCCTTTCTAGTTGACCACTCCCCTTCTCACCGGCCCCACCCATTCAGCTGTTTCCTGAAGCCCCCCCGTTTGATTTGAAGTCACCAGCCACCACTGCAGTTCACTGCAATACACTAGTAGGCCAATTCAACTCTGGGGAATTACTGGTGTTGTTACAAAGATATCCTGAGTACCAGTGACACTATTTCTACATATAATGTGATAAATGACAGAACACTCGGCCTGTGATGCAGACATTAAACCAGTACACAGCCAAAGACATATTTATGGATTGATGGGAGGCCTACGATATCAGGTACAGCTGACAACTGCACAGACTGTTGCAGAATGTCCACAATTGTTTCCCCTACATATGGCATGGTTGTCATCAAAGCTATTCTGTGTGCTGATGTACTGGCAAGGCAGTGCAGATTTATTTTACAAAAGCATGACAGACAGGTCCGTGTCACATGTCATAGCCATTCAAACACACATGTTTATGCCAATCCTGTGTAACACATGGTATGCATGCACATATGTCTTGCAACTACACCTCCCATAATAATTACTCAGTAGCTCTATCTGTAACATTCCTAGAATGTCTGACATCTGGACAACCACATTTCAGGCCCACAGTCCAGTCTGTTGCATGACAACTACATACTTGGCAATACAACCTAGAAATAACTGAGCCCTGCATTGTCCAGCAGACCTGGTTGCTGCTACCACAGTCACTGCCACCCACAGTAGCATGTCAAAGGCCTAGAGGGTGGGACATATGTCACAAATCTCAATATGTGTCCTAAACCTCCTCTACCACTCTCTGGATGGTACTACTACTTAACATATGTATCACAGGCACATGTCTCACCCGGACTGTAATTGGTACCCCCCACACTGGCCATGCTGTGACAAAAGAGCTGACACTGCTCCTTTACTGATATATACAACTTGCTGTCCTCCAATGTCTTCACAATCCCCAGTATGACTCCTGGCCAGAATGCAGCAGCTGCAGCCTGCCACACAAGCAGCTATATGTTCAGCATACCTGCTACAGACCTACCATACCTCCCAAACACCTAGAACACGGAATCAACACAACACCCATACATAAAGGGTTGGGGGGATGTTCAAGTGACAGGGAGATGTATAACAGTCTCCTCCTACAAAAATAAACAGATGATACATCAGCATCAACTGCAGCAGCATGCACATTCAGATAAAAAGGATGTACGACACTAATATCTGCCTGTCTCCTTTCTGAGCCCAACACACATTGTTAAACAGTAACCTGCCACAAAATCACAAACTCTGTTAACAACATAGCATGCAAAACTGTGGACATAACACATCAATTCAAACAGTGAACAGTATTTCTACATACCCTCTGTGATGCTCTAGCTCCCACACGTTGATAATGTCCTCCTCACAGGCCAGGAAAAGGGCCAAGGCCTACATGAAGGCATTAATTATAGGACTGTGTTCCCATACCATTGGCTAATGGCAATGCAACCCAGCTGTTCTGGATGCAGTTAGAAAGTGGGAGTCAGAGATTGGTGCACAGACAATCGCCTTTTCATAAGCATTACCTACAGCATTACCTACAAATGGCAAGGTGCTGCCTATGGTTAACAAGTCTGACACTTTCTTCATGAAGACCGACTGATTCTCTAGGAGACTACAACTGGATTTCTTCTCATAAAGGAGTATAGCAATATACCAGGTATGTCATATAATTAAGCATATCATGAAATGCAGATGGGGGATGCAGTCATGGGAAACAAGAATTTAAACAGTAGGTCTCAACACATTTCTTGGACTGATGTTGCTGTTAGTCTGCTGTCCAGCACCTATGGCCATCCCTTATGGCTCTGTCTGCAGTGACATACATCACAGGTCTGGCCCCTGAGTCACCCCAGCAATGGTCAGCTCACATATGACTTCTGCTGGATTGTCTGTTGTACAATACTGACAGTAAGTACTGGTGGATACAGCTGGCATATCACATCATGTACTGTCAGTGAGCCCCTCTCAGTCTGTGAATGTCATACAGGCTTAGTTCAAAGATTGTCCTGGTGTCCCTGACCTTTCCTGATGTACTCTGGCTAGGTCACTGTGTACTCCACACCTGTATCACATTGCCTGGCACCTATGGCTAGCATACCTGGTGACCCCCTGCAGCAGGACAGTAGGCTATAGGCACTAGTACTGGGGGACACTGGCTCTGCCTCAGCAGCAGTGCATACATATTGAGCATACAATGTAAGGGAATGAATACAGCACCAGATAGTAATGTACCATTACTGTGCTCCCAGGGGTTTGGCATGTCACAGATGCATTACCTAAACTCTGGGGACAATCATCACGTATTATCCAACTGGTGTCCGGAAATCCAGATTTGTCTGGCAGTGGGTCTACATCTATCAGGCACATGTACACATTTTGCAAACATCTGGGTACTGAAGATGTCAGACACCTATGAGGAGGACACCCTACACCACATATGCACTGCTCTCAGTTATTGTATAGCACAGGTATTGCTGGAATGTGTACACAAGCACTTGTAGCACCACTCACCTATTTGTCAGATGTAGGCTGGATGACATGGCACTGTAACATTGCCCGTAGGGGACACCCAACAGTCAATGGCAGTGATGGGTGTGGACACATAACAACATAGCCTGTCACTTAGGCCATATCTGGTATTCCTAGTACCACCTTGAGCAGCCATTTGTCTAGGCCAGATGTTAGCCCATGTGAATGCAAGGCAGCACCTGATGCCCCACTCCAGCAGGGACACAGGTGGGATCTCAAGGGTGTATGTGCAGTTAACCGTCCAGTTATCCAGGTTACATCTGCAAAGGTGTAAATAACTACTCTGTTTGATGTGGATAAGGTGCCCATTTCACAGCAGGGTGATTGTGTGAGACACACATCTGAGCTGGCAACATGTCCAGTTCATGTCACACACCAGGTTGATGGTGTGTGTGTGTGTGTGTGTGTGTGTGTGTGTGTGTGTGTGTGTGTGTGTGTGTGTGTGTGTGTGTGTGTGTGTGTGTGTTAACAGAGTGGAGCATGAGTTGCACTCTTGGAGCAGACCCAGCAGTGTGGAGTCTGTGATTGCCTTGTTTGCCACCCTGAGGTCATCCCTAAGGAGTATGTATAAAACTGGGTAGAGGGTTGGCCTTATAGCCTATCTGTGTATGGTAGATATTTGATGCTCTGGTACTCCCTGGTGGGGAACCTCTGTGATGTCCCCAGCCATTTCATGTGCTGTGTGATGTGAATGATGAACAGGGAATTATACACAATAATGGGCCTCAGTGAGGGGAATACAGGGATGTTTATACCCGATGTCCCTTGATGACATACCCTTATCTATGACATGTGCCATGTAGAAGGTTTACCTTACAATGAAAGCAACATTGTGTTGAAATGTTATGTTGCAAGACCTGTGTCCACAGTTCTCTCATGACTGATTGTGTGCCTAGGATGTTGTTAGTACTGTGATAATATGTGGGGACATCACTCTCCCCCAAAGACTTGACACTGCATGCCCTGGTATGCGGCCTGAGGCTATGTGTCTGGCAATAGTCATGCATCTGTGTGAGACCCTCCTAGGCAGGTGTCCACATCACTAGGGAATCCGGTGATGGCAAACAGCATGCAGTCGTCCACAGACATGGTCAGACATAGGCTGATGGCTGTTACATGCACCTCAGAAGTGTACATCTCACATAACAGAAGCCCAAATATGGAACAACAGGTTAAATACTTAGTTATGAGTCAACTGCTTGATGTGGATTCCCCTATGTGGAATAGGTGGGTCATGTCAGCACAGGTGTACTATCTCTATGGTAACATATGGTGTGATGCATACTTGGGAGTGTTATATCTATAATGGCCATGTGGGTTATACTGTCACAGAGTTTGTCCAGGTCAAGGTAGGCAGTTTGCACTGTTACCCCCCCCCCGTGCATGGCTTTGGGGACTGTGTCATAGAGGTCTACTGAGTGTAACAGACATGAACCCTTCCTTGACAAAGTCTAAGTTTCTGTGTGATGGAGTGTGTGCAAGTCCCAATGTCTTTGTTAATGGGGTTCACTATAAACTGTGCTATGGTCTTTCAGAACAGCCTAGTTAGGCTGCTGCATCTATCATGTGACTGAGTGGGGGACACTCTATCTTAGTCTAAAGAGGTGACAGTGATCGTCCATCAAACGGATGGGACAAAGGCAGTAGTCAGTCTTCCCTTAAATACGCTTCCTTATGCTGTTACAAGGTTATGCTTGGGGTCATGTAGGATGCTTCCTGTGATGTGATAGGCTCCCATAGCAGATGTATACCATGAATTTCACATGATAGTGGTGACCTGTTCCCTACATATAGGAGACGAGGAAGGTAATGTAGATATACTGATATACTGATGGGGAAGACAGGGGGTGAAGTCTACACCAACTTTGTCAGGCATCCAGTATGCTATACCAACAGCACTGGTATAGCTGGTGTCCTTGAGCACCATAAATGACAGCTGCAGGTGCAGCCTGTGCTGTTGTTCCCTACATATAGGAGACAGGGGATGTACTGTAGACATACTGATGTACTGATGGGGAAGACAGGGGGTGAAGTCTACACCAACTCTGTCAGGCATCCAGTATGCTGTACCAACACCACTGATATAGCTGGTGTCCTTGAGCACCAGAAGTGACAGCTGCAGATGTGGCCTGTGCTGTTGCAGGCATACGTGCATTAGGGGAGATGACTGTCTGTAGCGGTTGTAGACAATATAAGCTTTGTGTTTGTTGTGCAGGTTTGCAGGACTGATCCCATTCTCATGTGCACGCTAAGGAGACATTGCTCCAAAATGGGCACCTGCCCCTACTTTGTCTCAGACAGCAGTATGTCATCCCTGTTATGGACAGTATGTATTGCAGATGTCCATCAGACAGGTGTACATATCCTAGCAAAGGATGATGTAGGCCTGTTGGGTGTACCTGACTACATGCATCTGTACAAATGCACATATAGCACTTGTGTATATGTGTAGATATTGGTGCCAGTCCTTAATGAGGGGTTGGGGGCTGTGAGACTGTGTATATCCCCCAGGATGATGTAGTGCACATTGGAGGTGTATGTCTACCTGACCCTAACTAGATGACTATTGTGGGAGATGACTGAAAACATGACTGCATGGCTGCTTTGCCATGGAGGATGACACTGTAGGGATGCTGCAGTGGTAACCCATGTTGTGTAATGTCACCTGCAATACACCTTCACCTCATGTGGGGGTAGCCCCTGGCTGCACCACAATGTTTGCACTTTCACTTTTGATGGCTCTCTGGCCATTTGTGTGCTGGCATGGATACATCATACAATGTATGCTAGGGTCATTCAACTGACCCAGGATCAGGGTACAGACCTGACTCCAAATACAGTCGATGAAGTCCATATAGTCAGAATGGGCTTCCTGGTCACATGTGGTGGCCGGTAGCTAGCTGCGATTTGAATAGGTATGTGCTGGCAATGGTGAACTGCCCCTGCAGTGTCCCCTGCGCATCTTACTGCCTGTACAGCGTGGATGTGTGTATGTGTCTCATATATACAGAAACCCCATGTCCCATGGCATCACCAGCTACACTTTCGCTTCTGAATGTATGATAGGATGGTTGACCAGATAAGGATGGATTGCTCTCTGAAGCTTTGAACCATGGTCTGTGTGACTGCACAGATGTCTGCAGTTCCCAGGGTTAGGACTGCTTGCATTGACGGTAAAGTCATGTGCACAGCTCTAGCATTTAGCAGCATGGCCTTCAATGTGTGCTGCAGTGACACTTGCATATTGGTAGTGATAACTTCACTACTTTTACTAATGCAGTCACTATGGGGCTGGCTAGAACGACAGATGCATGAAGACCAGTGAATACAGATGGAGGCTATATCTCGCAGAGCATTGTGGTCTGTTTACTATATCATCCCAGACTCACATGTTATGGAACACTTGGAATATCACAGGATAAATGTGCACATGTTAAGAGCAATCATTCCCTGATTGTATTGTGGCATCAGTATGGGTGACAGCATAATGCTGCATAAGGCTAGGAACATACCTGCATGGGACACGTAACCAGTGTGCTCACTCATGTCTCACTGCATATACTCAAGGTACGTACATGTCAGGTCAGGCATACCAACATGTACTGTGACAGACCCATGACAGTACCTGTTGGTGAGAGACAGCAGTACATATGCAGTATGGCAGAATCTGTCACGTGGCAAACATGTAACTGTAAACTTCCACATACACAGCCAGGTCAGAGGTGCACCAGTGTGTCTCCACTGGATTACCCTAGTGTAACATCTTTGACATGGGCTGACGTCTGCATGGCTGTGAGACACAGGTGTGTGGCCTTGTGTGGTAAGTGCTGTCTACGGCTGTGGTGTTCATGCATGGCTTGGCCTTGTGAGATCCCCTTTGTGGATGTGTATGTTGAGGACCACTGCAGATGTTAGTGTGTGTGTGTGTGTTGTGGTGTGTGAGTTGTGCTTATTATGTTGACAACCTGTTTGGGGACAGATATGCTGTCTTGATAGGGAGAGAGAATGTACTGCAGGTTCCTACTGTCATTGCATCTGTCACACAGTGTGTTCCTTGATGGTGTTGTAGATGGCTGTCCATCCATGTACATGACACAGGTACTACAAAATGACAGCACACCCATATCAACCACATTTACTGGGGAAACTGTAGGACATTGTCCAGTTATATATTCCAGAATCTGAGAGAGGAAGGCCAGAGAGACCTGAAGGGTGGGTCTACAGACCAGGTGATTACTAATACAGTAGGAGGCTGACAACACAGCAGACAATGTACACAGGCTATAAACAAGCAGTAATAGGTGCAACATGTACATGCATTGCAACACCTCATAGCACATGCAGCAAGAAGCATGAAATATCAGGATCAAGGTGGCAATGCATACTGTATTGCCACTATGTTACCGATACCCACAGACATACTATGCTGATCGATGGGGGTATGATGTGGGGGTTAGCAGTGGATAGTGTTGGCAAAAGTGGATGTGCAGGGTCTGTAGATAATGGTGAGCAATGTATGTAGTCCTGTGATGTGTTCCCCTGTTCATGTCTTTCAGTTGGATGTGCAGATATCGCAACCCACCCTTCTCAGAAGCTGAGACCACTGCAATTATTGATGCCCTGAGACTCCATCACTGGGTGATGTTGTCAAGGAGTCACCATCCCCAGCAACAGCACGCTGCACAGTGGACAGACCTGGTAGCAACAATGAATGATGTGGGGCACCGGGACATGAGTTACGAACAGGTCCGACACCATGCTACTGATCTCATACACCATGCATGGCAAAGGGCCGCAGAAGTGGCCAGAGACTGTGCTGGCACTGGGGGGGCTGCTACACAACCACCACTCTCAGCCACAGAGGAGTTCCTAGAAAATATGGGTTCAGTCTCCAGCTCACAGGAAACCATCAGTACATATGCCGTGGAGGTGGGTGGCACAGATTCCATAGCCAAGGATCATCCAGGTAAGCCTCCAGTGGTCATCACATTAATACTGTAGCATGCAAAGTGGCAGCCTCTGCATACCTGTATGCATATGTGATGTCAATCTGCATTTGTGGGTGGGGTTTTGTAATGCACACATGTGCACACATATTGTGAATGTCAGCAATTTGGGTAATATCACAGCTTGTACTGTACATGTTGATAAATACACATATTATCCTGTACCAATGCAACATGCATGTGTGCTGACAATACCCCCCCCCCCACAAATCCACAGGTGCCTCTGATGTGGCTGGGTAACATCAACCTGTAGCCAGTGAGTGTGGAACTGTCATGTTATGGCTCACCTATACCATAGGCATGTTAAGGGCTGCCAGTTTGCCATGCACACAACTGTTAAGCTTAGCTGTATTGCAATATGTGCACATTCACTTGTGGTGGGGTTCACTGCAGTATATCACATTGGTAATCACAGTAGCATATTTGCAGGAGCTGTAACATATTAGCACATAGTTTTGCATAGGTGGAACCACTCTGCTATACAGGGGTGCATTACTATTGTGTAAATGGGTGCACTGTGTGTTAGGTGAAGGTCCATCACATACTCTTACTTGTCATGTATCTTACAGGTATATAGTACTAGCAAAATTAACTGGATGTTGTTGCACTGCAAGTTGTTGAGGGCCTGTCCAGAGTGTGTCTGTTGTGGTCTGATTGTGTGTTGTGCATGGCATCAATCAAAAGGTGTAGTCTGTATAATGCCTTTGTGGCACTTCACCTGTATGTGTGTGTGTGTGTGTGTGTGTGTGTGTGTGTGTGTGTGTGTGTGTGTGTGTGTGTGTGTGTGTGTGTGCACGTGAGTGTGCCCGTCTGGATCAGCAAACATTATAGGGCAGGAAATAATGTAGTCATGTTGTCTTCCCCTCAGAAGTGACCATGGGGGTTGGAGTGTGTCCCCCTCACAACCTGATGTCAGTGTCTCATTGGACTCTGATGATGATGGTGGCCATTGTGCGACACAGGTGGGGTTGTTGGGGGCTGAATCTGTCCCATTGTTTGACATCCCACTTTCACCTCCAATGTTCCTGCACACTGTCAGTATGCCCACACATACCCAGTCCCCAGCAGCTACACATATTGGGCAGTCAAAGGGTGGTGGCATCAAACAGGGGAGTGTGGTGACTATGGTATCTGTGACTGTAGACACTAGCCATAGCCAGAGACCTGGCAAGGTCCCACACAGGCAGATTGACAGGGGCACTCGAAAGAGAACTACTGCCCATCCAGCCCCTGTCAGAGGTGTCACAGCACGTGTCACCTGATCCATGTTTCAGCCCATCATGGAGGCACAGACACATTGTGAATGGTACACCAGATGGATGCTCATGGTCATGGATGCCACACTGCCAGGCATGCATGACTCCCTCCATGGCACAGGTGATACCTTATGTCATTTTGCTGATGTAGCGGATAGACGGTGGGGTGAGACATTGTCAGTTCTTAACCATGAAATGTCTGTATGAACATGTGATGGGAGTAGGGCGTCGGACATGTGGATGTAGGTCAACAATGACATCAGGTGAGACCCCACATGAACGTGCACAGTCACACTCACGTAGTGGGAGTACCACCAGCACTAGCGAAGGTAGGGTGCTTTTCACACGATAACATGGCAGGCCATGGGCACATAGTCCTGGGTGGTCCTGTTAGGGACACAGACCCAGCTGACACTGGTCACCATCAGGAAGTAGTACCACATCTGATCTTGGGCATGGTGTTGCCATTGCCACTCCTGGGAGAACTAGTTCCCGTGATCATGGCAGGAGATGGTGAACTGTACATTCTGCCATGTATGGTCCATGGTTGTCCAAAATACCCTTGTGTAAGGCTAGCACATGTCTTGACTGTGTGCATGCACACACTCACATATCAAAGTCACATGCAGGTCACCGACAGATGCACACAGCTTCTCTCCATGGCCCAGCTAACCAGCACCCCTCCAGATACAAACATGATGTCAACTGTTTGGCACAGCCTAGGCCTTTGGCAACCCCACAACACACCCTGTGCATGTGATGATACCTGTTCTACTTCCCTGTTATTCATACCATCGATACAAGGACATGCTAATATGTGTCTAATGCACAGGGTGAATATAGTACAGGTAGTGGCAGTTTGCAGTGTAGTAGTGTTATGCCCTGTAAGGTGCTGTCTGCTGGCAATTGTCATGCGTACACATGAAAGTGTATGTACCTTTGTGCCATGATGCTTTATTGCTGTTAGTACTGCTAACTGACTGTTGTCTCACGGACCCTATACTGTTTCCGTTGAAGGTGTCTGTATGTCTAAGTCGTGGTGAGATGCTGCCATTATGGGAGCTCAGGATGGCGGAGTGAAAATGCAGAGACCTTTTCATCACCAAGGTATGGCTGTATATGTGCATGTTTACCTAGGTGCGTATGCGTGGAACAGTGTGTGATGGACAATGGGGGCAGACAGCGTAACCTTGAATGCATACCCCTTGAACCAGCATGCTACTCTTGATACACGTCAATTAGAAGTTCTGGATCACAGGTTCATAGGTACAGAGGAGGTTACTAGAATACTGGCCCGGGGTCCCTTACAAGCCTAACCAGTACTTTATCCCCAACAGAATCATTGCTCAGCACCTGTTGTCCCTGGCATTGCTGGACACACTTTGGACCCCTGGGACAGATTTTTTTTCCCATCCACTGAATCTTAATGCAGTTGATGAGGGTTTACATGGTACTCTGTTTGACATGTTTGGAGAGTGCATTCCTAAGACAGGGCAGCCTCTGGAAGACAAACCTGTCTCTCCAGCTGTTTTTTATTTATTTATTATTTTTGTTTTGCTGTCTCATATGTGATTTAAGCCTCTCATGCCAGTAATGCACACAGAGTTATACTGACATATATGGGGCAGCTGTTGAAGGGCTGAGCACAGCATTACCATCTAGGCATGCCACAGCCCACCTGTGGACAACCTGTCTGATACTGAGTGGAGCAGTACTGATTTGAGGCTGTCTGCATGGAACAGGTGTTGAAGGCCATGGATAACCTTTGGGGGTGTTAACACAGCCTTTCCATTTGGTGCAGATATCTGCATAGGTACATACCAGACTGGCCAGGCTGCTAATGTATTATTGTACCGACTGAGGACTATACAGAGATAATGTCCACCTTTTAGTCTTGATGCGGTCCCTTTACCTATGTGGTGAACCACGTCCAAGCCTTTTCTGACCTCTGCTACTATTTGATGGCTGAATGCAACAGTGTTATCAACATGAGTAGACAGGTCTGTCAATGCAGATTGTGTGTTTATGGGGTTGCCATTGATGTGGGGAAATAGTGGGTCCATGACCTTGCTATATTGCAAGATGGTACTGTTTTTTGCATTCATCTGGAGGCCAGGACCTGGCCAACATTACATACCAGCTGTATGACCCCATTGCAGTGTATTAACATTAGTTTGTGGGTCAGTGACAGACAGCACACTACTTACAGTTGCCATAGCTTTAGGCAGTACCTACATATGTGGGAGGTGACAATTAGCATTCATGCCTTCGTACATGTGGGTCATTGGGGGTGGAAGCTACTCACAGGGTGTACACATGTCTACATATTACACACAGATAGGCAACACAGAGTAAGGTTGCCACCTTATCAAATTTGGAATATGGGACACATCTTGTAGTATCATGACACTTGGCAGGACATAGCATAACTTGTCAGACTTCATACCCTTCAGAAAATGCATGTGAACACACAAACAGTTATGCTATCTGCTTTTTATGTTTTCCAGAGCAATATTTAAAGACTGACCCTAATAGTTGGGCTTTGTCCCGCTTTTCATTATGGCTTTCTCCAGATGTCTTTCTGTAAGGGGTCGAGAGGTATGTTTGTGCCCTAACACAGGCACACTGCTGCAAGGGGATATACATACTTACACACACAACTCATGAACTGCCCTTGTTGATAGCAAAACCCGTGGGTGCATGATACAGTTTTGCAATGTCTGCCACTACTATTCAGGTGGTTGACATCTGCATGTGCTGTAAGGGTTGCCACTAGGGCATTAACAAGCACTTAAAATGGTATAACTGTGTCACACAAACACCGCTGCAAGGGAGCATGCATTCCAACAGTCATGCATAGAGAGACTTGCCAGTTTTGTAATTACAACACCTATCGATCTAGTTATGTACAGTATAGCCGGCCGTATGTATTGCATGTACACAGTGCTATTGTGTTTGAAAATGTGTAACTCTGCATCTAAGGTGCATAACCTCTGTAAGCCATGAATAGGTTGGTTATGGTGGAGTTAACAGGGTGGCACATGCACACAAAATGGTATAAGAATCCCACACACACACACACACACACACACACACACACACACACACACACACACACACACACACACAAACACACATGGCAACCACGCTGTTACAGAGGATATGCATACGCAGACACATACACTCATACAGTTGCCAGTATTAAGATTAGAACCCCTACCTATCTAGTTGTATGTAGTATAGTGCTATGCCCTTATTGCGTATGCCATGGAGCTTATATGCCTGGGGCATACCTCTCAACCTGTTAGAACAATACATGTTGACAAAGCCTTCAATAATGGGGGGATACAGGTTCAAAAATAGGGCCAGTTTTTACCTACTGCTCTTACAGACTTAGATCACTGATATAGTGGCCGGTATCATATACCCTTTACTTTTGTGAAAGGTAAAAAGTCTAATTTCAGATGTCTGCCATTGTTTTTTGACTTCAGCTCTTAATGATTTGCCACAAAACCATAATTTTATGACACACAGATGAAATATATGTAACAATCATCTGGACATTTATTTATTTTATTTTACATTTGTTGACCGGGAGTGTCTGACTGAGTTAAAGCCCTTTTTCAGCAGAGGCCCAGGGAGAAAAGCTCTAAGTGATACAACAATTTACAATTCCAGTGTAGTTTAAGAAAACATGCAGTATTACATAATGCTTGAAAGTCAAAGTCAAAAGGAAAAAGAAGGCAGTAATGTGTTGCAATTAAAGATATAACTGTATATTACTATGTAAAGTGATTTGTTTGCTTTCTATGCCCATTTAAAAAAAATGTTTTTTGTTCTTTAACGGACATAAAGTATTTGAGTTTCACTAAAGAACCTAACAAGAACAATGGTCAAAAGTCCAAAGTTATTATGAATTTGCTGATATCCATTCATGCGATATGACTAGAACATCATGCTGACCATTATATTTCATTAATTGTAGATATTTTATATGTCCTATCCATGTATTATCTTTACATTAATGAAGAGCTAACTAGTTTCTGTTTGAAAAACACTAATGTGATTTTCATGAAGAGAGTACAGTGCCTGCTGGCAAAGAACAGAATGTAAAATAGCTTTTAAAGCTGTTAGAAGCTTAAACCTTCCAACAAAATGAACAGCAGAAAGAAGTTTCTAACAGCTTTTAAAGCCATTCATTCTTCAGAAGAACATCTTTGGCCAAATGCATGAATGGCTACACTAAGTGCAGCTATCATGTATGTGGCATGGCATGCAGTACAATTCATAGCATACTATTTGGTAGTCATTAGAGTTTCAAAACAAGGGCAAATGGCAGAATATGTTAATGAAAGTGTAAGTAGCCAAAGTATATGCTAATTAGCCAGTCCAACATGGGTGAGCTATTTGTTAACCTATAAGGCAATTGTATACACATCCCTGGATTCTGCATGCCTTGCATGGAGTGCAGGATTAGTGCAGGAGCTCTAGCAGGCAATATGTCTGCAGTGCAATCCAGGAACAGCTGGCAGGGGCATGCATGAGCGCTCCTGCACTAGTCCTGCACGGACTAAGCCCTTGTATGCAAATCACTCCATTTGCATGAGAAATCCATGCAAATGAGGTGAATGTGTGACCCAGGAAGCTTGAAACCAGCCATGCAGGACTAGTGCAATCTGCAGAAATGTACTCAGTTAGTAACCAAGTACATTTCTGCAAAATCCAAAGCGGAGCTGTGACAGCTTCAAATAACGGTTGCATATCACTAAACCAAAAAGACCGTAACCAGTGACACCAGAGTAGTAAAAGTATCCTTTACTGAAAAACAATAAAATTGAAGCGCTTTTCGTCAGGTCAAATACCCGACTTCATCAGAATCTTCACACACTTTAAACCAACAGTTACATTTTTATATAATAATTGCATCCTGAGAGCCTGTTTAACTTCATTAATCAATTAAGTTGTTAAAGGGCTAACAACAAGGATATAAAAGCATAAAGCAAAACAAGTACAAAAGCATAAAAATGACTAGTAAGTAAATAGTAATTAATAATTAAAAATAATTAAGTAATAATCTATAATCTTATCAAGTATGCTACTAGCAATATATAAAACACAGAACATTATCAAAGCACATAATTAAAATATACGCAATATATTTATCTTTTTAAGCTCTTTAGTTTCAACAGACTAGAAATTGAACAAGTGTCGTTTAAACCTGGATAGCAATAAGCGTACAATCTTACTTGCCATATTAATTCAGCTTCTTCTAATTGTACAGGTCTCGGGCCACCTCTTTTATTAACTGGAATATGGTCTATAGCTATAAATTTAAAGCTATGGTTGTGGTTAGTAAATACATGTTTAGCTAGTGCGTTTTCCATTTTAGATGTCTTAATAGCATATCAGTCAGGAAGCATGCCAATGGCCAAGTATAAGGCCACTGGTATTGTAAACAGAGTAAAAAAATTAAAAAAATCAACTATTATTTTTTAGACAATCTCGGCTGTTTAAGCGTAGGGCAGCAGCATGCAAACGGGATCGGGGGGAAATAATAAAATAAACCTAAAATAAGCATTCTAATTAAAATCACTATTCTGCCATGAAAGTCAATGGCAGGCAGAAGACAACATGGCCAGTGCGTAGTGGTTGCTAAGGGGGGAGATTCAGTGTGAGACATGTAACTATGCATTTGCAGGCAATTTGATGCAAATGAGGGGAATGATAGTGAATCCCAGTTTTCCCCAGCCTGCTAGTCAGGTCCCAACAGTGTAAGGGTAGGAATAGCTTGGTGCAAGCCTAGGAGTTAGCTGACATCATGGGGGTGTGTGTCAGGCATAGTGTAAAGGGATTGGAGCCCTGTGGCTCAGGTTTGCTCCTAGCTAAGCACAGCTAAGCAAGGGGTGTGTCTGGCTCTGCCTAGAACTCTTTACATTGCCTAAGCGAGTGTGCATGCTGCGCACTGGGTTTTAAAAGTTTAAAAAAAAAGTTATACCAGGAAATAACAGCTCTGTGCGCATTCGTGCACTGTGTTTGCACGGTGCACCCCTGGGCTGAAATAGGAAGGCAATGGGAAGGGAAAACAGCAGTAGGAAGGTAATCTAGAAGAACTAGCATAGCTGGCAGGTGAAATGTGTCAGAATCATCCAATTACACAGGCAGCAGACCAGCCCAGCCAAGAACATTACTATAAACTATGCAAACACCTTCCCCTCTGGTTTTTCCCACACTGAACACCACCGGTGTAAACAAGCAGGGAACTTTTAACAATCAAAACAACAAAATGATAGGGGGTGCAATAGCTATCATACAACAACTTGTGGAAGAGGCTGAGGGTGGTGAAGATGTGAATCCTGTTGACCAACCCACAGTGAGGTGATGGAGAAGAGTGTACAGACCCAGGGTAACCTACGAGGGGTTACATGAGCTGGAGATAGTGGAGAGCTATAGGGTGGACAGGGATCTCCTACAGTAAATTGTTGAGCTGTGCCGGCCACCCCTGTCACACAGAACTAACAGAGGGGAACTCATCCCAGTGGATACCAAGGTATGTTTAGGCCTAAGAATACTAGCTACAGGTACCTTCCAAATGCCAACTTGCCAACTGGGGGGTATGATGGGGATCTCACAGGCATCAGCATCCAGGGTACTCCACCAGTTCCTGGATGCCATGTCAGCACATGTTGGTGAGCACGTATATTTCCCCAACACCCGTGAAGCATTGGCTAGCAATACACAACTGTTCCACCAAATAGCAGAACAACCTGAGGTAGTGGGTGGTATAGACTGCATGCACATACACATCAAAGTACCACCCGGTGAGCAGAGTAGGGTCTACATCAACTGCAAGGGCTTCCCCTCCATCAACTACCAGGTTGTGTGCGATGCCCGGGGCATAATCATGAATGTGTGTCTGGCTGCCCTGGAAGCTATCACAATTCCCACATCTGGCATCTGACGAAGGTGGTTAAGCAAGGTACACAAGTCTGTGGTATGTGTTCCTATTGTTCATATATAAATAAGCAGAACAGTTTGGTTTTAAATAACAATATTAAGAGCAAAGTATATTTCAAGAGGGGAAATTGTATTACCATGGGAGTGGTATATTTGGCACTGTGTAACACAAGTGGACACTTCTACATGGGAAAAAACGAACTTATGTTGAAAAATAGGATTTATGAACATTTAAATGATATGAGAAATAAAAAAACAACCAATGCCCTTTATAAACATGCAGCATCTTGTGTAGATTTTGAAAAATTTGTGTTTGGGGTTTTGGATATTGTGAAGATTAATCCAAGAAGGGGCAACTGGAAAACATCTATTTAAAAAGAAGGAGACTCAGTGGCAGTTAAAATTAGCTGCTATGCTACCACCAGGCTTGAACGACAGTGTGTCTATAGCCCCCATGTTATTGGAAAGAGCCAATAAGCTATAAAGTGTATTTGACATTTTTTTAAGATAATATAATTGTTTGTTGTTTTTAATTTTCAGTGTCCATGAATATTAAGAATCGATTGAACAGTTCTATGGCATTAGTTTACATAATGGAAAAGTTTAAATTATATATTTTTTTGGTAGGACCTTGTTCCTTTAACATGATTGTAAGATTTGTGACATCATTGGCCTTATTTTATATTTAAATGTGGATAATTAATGTGTTTTGTATTCTGAAGAAGTCTCTCTTTTTGAGATGAAAGCTCTTAATACTTGAATACACGTTTTATTTTCTTACGCCAATGTATCGGATGTATTATATTATTTTGGTTTTAGTATTTCTACGGATTTAGTTTTAGTTTTATCTGACAAAGCTGTACCAGAGATTTATGAATGGGGACATCCCTCATGGTCACCTAGTGGGGGATGCTGGATACGCACTGGAGCTGTGGCTGATGACACCCATCAGAAATGCACACATGCCCGAACAATAACTCCATAATGAGGCACACGCACAGACCAGAATTATAGTAGAGCATGTGTTTGGGATGCTCAAGTCATGGTTCCAGTGCCTGGACACATCTGGTGGAGCCTTGCAGTACTCACCAGCTACATGTACCCAAATTGTCATCGTATGTGCCATTGCACACAATATGATCCTGCAGAAACAGCTGCAACAGGAACAGCATGGGGCAGAGCCACAAGGCCCCCCACCATTACCAAGGCCTGCACAGGCACAGAGTGACTCAGAGGAGGAACAACCTGAGCCTGCCCCAGTAGGCAGGAGGAGACATGCCCAGTATGCCCTAGCCTTGGCAAAGAGGTAACACATAGCACGTACACTGACACAGGAGGGACCCAGGGAATAACACCTCTCTCTGACTCTCACATACAGTAAAAGGGATGACTAACATGACACTACCTGTGCTCAACCATGTGTAGGAAGTGTACTATATGCATCCAACATAGGCAGCCCTGCAGCACCACCCTCAATACTGGGACACCCACAAGGTAAGTGACTCACACATGCTAGTCAGGGGGGTTCACATACCCAACAACAGTCACAGCCAGCAGGATAGGTGTAGACAAACACAAACAAACGCTGTGCTATGGGCTCTAAATGATGTCTATGGGTAACCCCCCCCCCAAGCCTACACAGACAGACCACAGCAGGTCAGGCAATGGGACATTAGTTCTGAAGGGTAAGAAGTCAGAAACTAATATGCAGGTAAATCAAAGCTAAGATCTGTAGTATACTGGTATGCCTCTAGTCAGCATGATAGCTTAGAATGCAGAATGAAATAGAGTACCTGGCATACCAGTACAGTCATAGCAAATGTGTACAGGTGTCAGGTGTGCCTCGCCATCCTACATAGTAATGTAATAACAGTCAGGTGTGCCCCTCCAATCCTGTATAGACATGTAGAAATAGTCAGGTGTGCCCCCCCATCCTATGTAGAAATATAGTAACAGTCAGGTGTGCCCCCCCAATCCTGTGTAGAAATGTAGAAATAGTCAGGTGTGCCCCCCAGCCTATATAGAAATGTAGCAACAGTCAGGTGTGCCCCCCTAATCATGTGCAGAAATGTAGAAATAGCCAGGTGTGCCCCCCATCCTGCATAGAAATGTAATAACAGTCAGATGTGCCCCCCACCAATCCTGTGTAGAAATGTAGAAATAGTCAGGTGCCCCCATCCTATGTAGAAATGTAGTAACAGTCAATGCCAAATAATCAACAGATACCTTGAGGAAACAGTATGCCACCTGTAGGTGTACAACACAAAGGTCTGCACTGCAGTACAAACTACCTGGACTCGATCCACATATTCAATACAGATGGGCATACTGGACATGCTCACACACTTAAACAAATGAAGGCCATGTCTGCAAACACCAGTGGACCAGACATATATGGCAGTCACAGATGTTAGTGCAGACACTCCTCAGTATGCACCACTCATGCTTTGCACACACACTGGATAGGAATACAGACATATATCTAAGGACAACACACTATAGTAAGCCAAAGGTAGACGTACATAGATGTGTGGAAGAGGCTGACTGTGACAAGGAGCCATCTAGGCCTGTCACACACAGCCAAAGGGTCACAACCACATGAGGTTCAGATGTCACTCACTGTAGATACTAGGCACCAGTATCTGTCAGCATTACAGACTAGGTGGTGCAAGTGCTAGCTGTGCAACATGACTGTAGAAGGAAGTAGTCATCTAGCAGCTGTATACCCATACCTGTGAAATATGACTCTGTGTGTGCCCGCGTGTGGTATGTCAACCTCTAGATGAATGGGTTATGGCACATGCACACACACTGCCCTCCCCATAGCCCTAGTATGATAAGCCTGCTGAGGTCATCCACTGTGAAATACACCTTTGGGAGAGTTATAGACCAGTAATCTCCATGGCACGTCCTGTAACTGTGTACGGCTTTAGTGTGATAAACTAGTTAGGTAGGAGTTCCAATCCCAGACATGGCAACTGTGTGTGTGTGTGTGTGTGTGTGTGTGTGTGTGTGTGTGTGTGTGTGTGTGTGTGTGTGTGTGTGTCTGTCTGTCTGTCTCTGTCTGTGTCTGTGTAGAGAGCAATGCTTTTTAGGGTAGTCAAACTCCCTACAATTCAAATGCTCTATGTTGGTAAGGCTGCTGATGTCATCCACCTAGAAATACATTTCTGGGAAGGCTTTAGCCCAGTAATCTCAGTAGCACATACCATAACTGCCTACCACTGTAGTGTGATAAAATAGGTAGGAGTTCTAAATCCCAGACTTGGCAAGTGTGTGTGTGTCTGTATGTCTGTGTGTAGAGAGCAATGCTTTTTAGGGCAGTCACACTCCCTACAATTCAAATGCTCTACTTTGGTAAGGCTGCTGATGTCATCCACCTAGAAATACATCTCTGGAAAGGTTGTAACCCAGTAATGTCAGTAGCGCATCCCATAACTGTGCACTGCTGTAGTGTGATAAAATAGTTAGGTAGGAGTTCTAATCCCAGACTTAGGAAGTGTGTGTTTGTCTGTCTCTGTGTAGGGAGCAATGCATTTTAGGGTAGTCACACTCCCTACAATTTAAATGTTCTATTTGGTAAGGCTGTTGATGTCATCCACCTAGAAATGCACCTCTGGGAAAGTTATAGCCCAGTAATCTCCGTAGTGTGTTCCATAACTGCGTACAGCTGTAGTGCGATAAAATAGTTAGGTAGGAGTTCTAATCCCAGACTTGGCAATTGTGTCTGTATGTGTGTGTGTAAAAAGCAATGTATTTTAGGCTAGTCACACTCAGTACAATTCAAATGTCCTACTTTGGCAATCCTGCTGATGTCATTAACTGGGAAATACACCTTTGGGGAAGGGGCACTCTAACAATCCCAGTGGTGCATCCCATAACAGCATCATGTTGTAGTGTGATATAGAACTCTGGTAGGGGTTCTATTCCCACACATGGCAGTTGTAGATATTTTGTGTGTGTTTCTATGTCTGTGTAGGGAGCAATGCATTTTAGGCTAGTCACACTCAGTACAATTCAAATGCCCTACTTTGGCAATCCAGCTGATGTCATTCACTGTGAAATACACCTTTGGGGAAGAGGCACTTCAGCAATCCCCGTGATGCATCCTATAATGGCATCATGCTGTAGTGTGACATAGAACTCTGGTAGGGGTTCTATTCCAACACATGGCAGTTGTGGACGTTTTGTGTGTGTTTTTATGTCTGTGTATGGAGCAATGCATTTTAGGCTAGTCACACGCAATACAATTCAAATGTCCTACTTTGGCAATCCTGCTGATATCATTCACTGTGAAATACACCTTTGGGGAAGAAGTACTCCAGTAATCTACATGGCACGTCCTATAATGGCATAGTGTTGTAGTGTAATATACTAGTTAGATAGGATATCTAATCCCACACATGACAGGTGTGTGTGTGTGTGTGTGTGTGGGGGGGGTCTGTGTTTGTCTTTTGTATCCTGTGTGGAGGTGGGTGTGAGTGTGTAACAACTGGACTCTATGTTTACCGGGTTTTGCAAACTTCTTATATCATGGGCCAAGTATATATCACAATGTCCACTGTACAGGGATAACAGATGTAAAATAGCCAAGAGGCTGGGTTGAAAATCCATACCCCTAAATGTGACATCAATGCCAGCTGAACAATGTTAGCAACCCTTGTATTACCCAGGGAACACTCTCAACCGATGTCTCATACACACACACACACACACACACACTTGCCTAGGTAACAGCTGCTATGTTGGTAGTACCCTGCATATTGCATACTGATAGTAACCATGGTCTGTTTGCAGTGGGCTGCAGAGGGCATGGCACCCTGTCGATCAGTTCAATAGGCATGTACATGCCGACAGTGCACCAACCCCATGTTCCCCACTGGACAACTGCAACACCTGTGGTGCCATCAAATGTGATCCACGAAGGACCTACCATGCCTGAAACACAAGCCCTGTATGGACAGATGCCACTGACACCAGGGTATACTGGTATCATTGTAGGTGCAGGGTCAACCTGCTATCTATTAACAGTTCCCGCCACATGACGCCAGGAATGGCACATCTGATGATAACACTCTGTGTACACAAACTGGGCCAGACACCCCAGGCACAGTTCCACATGTCACTGTACATGCATGTGAGAGGTGTGCACATCCCATACACTGTCCATATCATGGACTAAGGAACACATATATAGCAAGCAATGCATAGTATTGGCAAAACTCAATACTCACCCAGGTGACTGGATGGTTAATACAGTACCCACCTTTGTGGGCAACTCCAGGACTACACATCTGAGCTACATTGCAGACTATTGTCATGTGACCTGATGCTAAGGTATACCCATCACCGAGCCTTGTATAGCCGTTTGGCACCATCGACCACAACACACCAGTGAAGCAGTGCACCCATGCATGTCAGTACTGGCACTTGTGTCTGTGTGTGTGGTGTATGATGCGTATGATCACATTCACAATCACTAGAACTCCCATCCACATACTGAAGCATGCTGTCTGATGTCAGACACCTCCACATACCCTTTGCACATATAACCTCTGTATGACCCCTGTGGTTCATGTGATACCTGCACAGTACTGTGTTGTGGCAATCCCACTAGTGATGAGTGTCATTCCTGGCCCTGCCAAGTGTGTCAATGTGTGTGCATCCCTGTGAGAGTGTGGCTGTGTTGACGCTGACACCTGTTCATGCGGACAGACACGTGTATTACACCTACCACATAGCTACCATATCCCTGTTGCAGATGTCACTCACCATCACATATACGTTCCGAGGGCTCCCCAACATGTAACCTATGTGGCGCATCAACTAACTGCATGGACATGTGACAGCACTACATAGTCACCAGGGGTTTGATACCCTGTTCTGGTAGGTGTGTGACACAAGCATGCTTAAGTTTTACCCCCCCCGGCTTTTCTGTGCCTCTGTCTGCCTCTCTCACTCCCTCTCTGGTGGATGTGGAGACTTACATCTGCATTGCTTAGGCAGCAACATGTGTATTTTAAGTGATGCTCAGGATCAGCTGATGGCCACTACACAAATTGCAGCCCTCCTCTAACTGATTGCATGTGGAACAGCTGTAGCAACATTCCCATAGACAATTGCATGGAAACACACACCAGTATCTAGGAACATCATGTTGGTGTTGGGCCTTTCATTCACTGTGAGCAGACACTCAATCTGTTTTTTGGCAAACAGCATATCAGATGGATTGGGGATTTACATCTAACAGCATACACTGTAGAAACAGGCCAACACACAGGAGGGGGATGTGCCTGACCTGACTACAGACTGTAAGTGCTGCTATACTGCATTTGGAGTAATGTTGGTTTAACAGGGTGTGTGTGTGGATATGGCTGTCCTACATGTTTTCATACCTGCCATGTCAGTGCTATATTTATGAGACAACACACATCTGTAGGGTCACCAGCAGATTGGCCAGTGTGTAGTGACTTTTGTTTCAGGTGTTACTCACAGAGCACCTATCTGTTAACTGCAGAAGGTAGTGTGAGGATTGCAGTCTGTCGATGGTGACAGCAGTGCGAGTTACTGACTTCATATCCCTCATAGGACATATGTTGCAACAAACCCTGTTACAACAGTAAATGTATGAGGTTGTCACAGCAACATGTCAATATTGGCCCTGTGTATGTGCCTCCAGCCTCAACCCTGACAACCTTTGTACATATGTCATGAAGTATGAGGTGCATATGTACTGTACACAATAATTAGTAACATCATATCTGATAACAAGCCAGTGAGATATCAGACTGCTACACATGTAATGTATAGTAGGGGTTATATTTGATGACATAACCTGGACATTCTGTGGTTGTGTGTACAGTACTGTGGTCTGTGTACTTATGGTTGTTGTCAGCATTGTGTGTATTGTTAATATGTACCTTGGCCTGTGTACAGACTGCAGTAGATGTCATGGTTCTTGGTCATGTTCTATCTGATGTTACATGCTGCTCCATTGTATGTTACCCTATCAGCTTACATGTTTGTAGGGCCATACACACAGATGTCCCATACCACAGACAGGCAGCGGACTGCACTGTGTAGTGGCCCAGTATATGTAGGGTTAGTGTGTGGGTGGCACATATGAGGTTGGTGTTGAACAGATAGTCCATATACTGTAATAATACGCTAGCAGGCCATATGTAGCTGTGGCTGTGTTGACATTGGTTGTGGTGATGCCCTTACACACAGGTGTATGTTACTCTGTGCTGTGGCATCCCTGTAGAGCCTGCTATCTATGTGCCGGTAAATGTGCATTCCTCCATAGGAAATGTAGGCCAGTGTTGAGCCAGTCTGCCTGTAGCCTGCACAGTGCTTTGTTACATGCCTATCAGCTTAGTGTACTTACCCAGTGAGATGTAATGTCCAGTTACTTGCCAGATGTACTGCTGCCAGGCCACCATAAGAGTCATGTATGTCAGACAGAGCAGTGGTATGCTGTACAGGTGTATGTCAATATCTAGTGGGAGGTATGTGGCCAAGGCACCTCCTTACCAGTGGTTATTATGTTGCAGGACAGACAGGGATGTGTGAATGCATAACCTATGGGTGCAAATGTATACCAGTAGTTATGTGTTATACCCATCTACATGGCTGTTAATATCCACATTGTCAGGATTGGTCCACATGTCTTGCACTAAGGTGTTATGTGTATACCTCTGGACTATCCAGAGTGTGTCAGACTGTCAATATATATTGGCCATTATCTCTGTTGTAGTCCAAAGGAGCATTATGTGCTAGCAGTGGTACTGTACTATGATGTCCTTAGGATATCTGTCAGTAGCCAATGGCGCACATGTTAAAAGCAGATGTGACCTCCCACACACCACATGTCTGTGAAGACAACCCCTATTACAGTAGCAATACTCTACAAGTATACCTGTTATACCTGACATCCCCTTGCACTACAACATTGGGACTTCAGGGGCTGAGGTAGGGCTACACTCCATGTTCTGGATATATGGTGATGATATATGTACATATACTTATCCAGATATCTATATAGACATACAGATATACATATCGACATATATAGCTGGATATGTATATGTACATAGATATACACATAAACACCCAGATATATATATATATATATATATATATATATATAGCAATATATGTCTACACATATACAGACAGAGATACATATGCACATATACGTGTGGATATCTACATATATATTGACAGTAGAAGGTATATCAGAATAGATATGTATGCACATAGAGTTATTGATATCTAAATAAATACCACCATAACTAGACATATCTGTATACATAGATTGTGTATACATATATGGGTATATATATACAAATATCTATAAATACATATATGTATATGTCAGAAAAATATGTATTAATGTATATGTTTAGTGCTTATTAGAAGCTAAAAGGGTTAACACATTTCATTCTATTTTATGTACAGCTTAGTTTTGTATGAAACTACAAGATGCTTTCTGAAACTGCAAGATGCTCTCTGACCTAGTATTTGCTAGCACAGCAAAATTCATGTTTATGCCTTTTTGGAAATTTACTGAGAAGCAGGTGATTATCTGCTAGGTCAGGAAAATAATGAATAGAACAATACTGTTTTCTATAATGTTATTGAACTTGAACAATCAGCTCTGTTCATGTTATGAGAACATGCACAGTTGCAGAAAAGATAGATACAGTTGAACAAAGACTGCTTGAAGAAATGAACTATAATCTGTGCTTGCTTTGTGCTCGAATTAGCCATAGTACCGAATGGTAACATCATATAGTGAGATGAGAAGTTGTATCTAACCGGTGGTCTCCAAGGCCACCTTGTTTTTCTTAGGAAGTTTTTTTTATAAACTTGATAGTGCCAGCAGAAAATCATGGGCAAACCGCTGCTATGAAGCAATATTGTAAGAACTTGTGATTTATTACATCAGCTTAGTAGGCAATGTCTTGTAAGAAATGTATAAGATTGGCTTCACTTCCGTATTCTAGTTAGACAAACTCTGTATTAGCACGTTTTTGTCTCCTTGCTGCAAGATTAAAGTGCCTTAACCTGAACCTGCCATGTGTTGATCTTTTTGAAGTTGTTTTTTCTTTGACAGATTGGTCCTTTGGACCGGAAACTCTCACTTCGCCTCAGGTCAGATGGGTCAGTTGGCATGAAACCATATGGGGAAGAGACCACCTCAGTTCTTCTGCTCTGAAAGACCTACGACTGAATTGTCGTTCAAAAGAGGCCAGCCACTGTTCTGATCTGTGACTGGAGGACGAGTTAATGTTTTTTCCTCGAACCAGATGATCAATCACGGAGGCTCAGGTAAGGTGAGATTTACCTTTTTTCTGTTTTAGATCAGGGACTTGATTTGTATCATCTGTCAGGAGATTTGTCTTGTACAAGTCAGGGACAGGAAGATTGCAGTCTTGTCATAGATCAGGGAAACAGAATAGGTGATGCAGTTATTCTAGATAAACTGTGAAAAAGAGAAATCGTGGTACCACATAAAAATAAGAAGGGTTATGTAACATTTTAACAGTCAGAACAATATGGGAAATAAGTGCACAAAAAGTTCCAAAGATCCGCCGTTAACTGAAGATGCAAAATATATGCAATTACAGTGTGCCGACAATGTTAGGTACTATACAAAATGGGTTAATAAATATGAATTTGATGGCATATTAGAAAAATCCTCACTTATTAAACTTGTCAAACAGCTTAAAACCAACGCAAAAGGTCAGGTAAAAAAGCAACACCAATTAGGCATTCCTCAGGCACACAGGTGGATTGAGGAAGCAAACCGTAGGGGACAAAAAAGTAATAATTCAAAAGCTATGTTTCTAGATAAAGAGGACAATAATTTGGTAATAGCATCAGTCCCTCCACCCCCTCTGCTTCCCTTACCAGAATATGAAGTGAGTTAACAACTAGTCCACCTCCTCTATACCCGGCTGTCTCCGCGAAGCCAAGACCATTTGTCAGAGATCCCGTTGAGACTAGGTCTCAAACACATAACTTAAGAGGGGATATTGAGTTATATCAAATGAACAAAAATTCATAAGCTATGAGTGAAGAAGAGATATGTCCGCTCATAGAAGTACCAAATCCTCAGGCAGGACAGGAAGGGCAGGACCCAACTCTCCTGGTATATAGACCATGGACGGAAGACATCCGGAAATCTACAGAGAGAATTCCCCATCCAAAAGTTAATTTTAGAAAATTCTTAGAAGACTTACAGGGCATGAGGTTAAGTTATCATTTAAATGGAGAAGAAGTAGAAAAAGTAGTTAGACAAATCGTAGGTCCAGATTGGCACATGATCAGTGGCAACTGGAATCCCCGTGACGCAGAACACAAGCCACTCCCACATAGCAACGCAGAACTGGATAACAGAGTAAAAGGTCTAACAGACTGAATCTCTGAGAAATGAAAGCCTAGGGCAGACTGGACTTGCATTAACCAATGCATCCAACAAGAAGGTGAAACTGTTGACAGATATTATGCTAAATTATTAGAGTGTTTTAATAAACATTGTGGAATGCAGGTACCTGAAGACCAAACACATGATTCCCCGTATGAGCAGCAGCTAAAGAATGCATTTTTAAAAGGCAGTATTTTGCCTATAAAGCAGCTTTATTACAAAGCACATGGTAGACCATCGTACAAGTAGATTACAGTCACTACTTGAATATGCTAGACATGCCGAAAGGCATTTTAACAGTAAAAAGAAAAAGAAAGCCCAAGTATTTTCTGTAGAAGATGGAGCAGAAGTTTATGAAGTACAGTCTAGGAAAAAGGACAAGAAAAATGCCCAGGAAAACAAACAATCTGATAAGCGATCAGAGGAGTTTGAAGAGAGAAAGAAAAGGGGTGAATGTTTTAAGTGCGGAAAAAAGGGCCATTTAGCAAGGGATTGCAAGCAAAACAAGAAAGTAGCCATGGAAGATAAGGAGGGTGAGGACTGACTATATGATAGTCAAGAATCACTAGAAGGGAACAACCAAGAAAAGACAAATGCAAGTATGATAGAGGGAGTAGAGAATGTGACAGAAGAAACAGAGGAAGTGCAAGAAATAGCAGATAATGAAGAAAGTGAAATTTTGGACTTAGCATTATTGAGCCTAGAGCTCTACTTAGTAGATACGAAACCAGAAGTTACACTTCTGGTAGAGGGGAGGGAAGTTAAATTTCTGTGTGATTCAGGGGCATTGCGGACTCTGATACATCCTTCTAAACTACCAGAAAATTCATAATCACTCAATTACATATTAGTGAAAGCAGCTAATGGACAGCTGTATCAGGAGCCACTCTCCCATAACATAGCAATAACTGACCCTGTTTCAGGGATGACCCAGAAAATCAAAATTGTTGTTTCTGCAAAATGCCCGATAAACCTTTTGGGCAGAGATCTTATGCAGATATTTGGCATAGCAGTAGTTCCAACTATGCAGGGTATGGAAGCACAGCGACAAATGGATACTTTTGTAGTGCGACCGGAGGGCAAAACATTTTATTGGTACAGCCAGGACTTCGTCACGACTGGTCCAGGGGCAGTAACCAAAGAACTGATGAACATAGCCATCAGTAAGTCCCCCTCCCTTGACACTGATAAACAGCATTTGTTGCAGTGTACTCTGTATTATTGTAGCACACCAGGACCTGATAAAGAATATGAGCAAGAACTGTTTAGAAACCATGCAAACAGATTAGTATTATGTAATCTGTACTGGGACACAGTAGGGAACAGTGTAGTTAGCTGTTCATTGCCCCAGGAATTCTTTGCACTCTATAAATCTAATCGATTACCACATGTTAGTTTGACTGAGGACAAGAATGTGAAATGGGCAGACCTAGGAGAAAAAGTCACAAAGTGGGAAAAACAGACAAAGTTAGAACTGTCAGAACAGGGAGTACAGAAGCAGAAGTTAAATTGGATAACACAGACACACCCAGCTGTACACTTGCAGTCTAGCAAGGACAGCTGATTAGCAGTCTTACTAGAAGAGGAAGAGAATGCCTTACGGAGCATACCAGAAACTCTCTGGTCAACAGGGAGATCAGATGTAGGACTAATTCGTACAGCAGGACCAGTTACTATCACGCCAACATCAGCATTTAGACCACAAAAGAGACAGTATCCCTTAAGGAAAGATGCAGAAGTAGGAATCAAACCTATAATAGCAGTTTTACTTAAGGAAAGAGTACTGGTAGAATCTCCCAATTCACCATGTAACACACCCTTATTTCCTGTCAGGAAAGCAAACGGAGAATGGTGTATTGTCCAAGATTTACAAGCTGTAAATGATGCAGTAATACCTAGAGCACTTATGTTGCCAGATCCACACACCCTATTGAATGATTTGAAGCCTCAACAGAAGTATTTTTCTGTGGTAGATAATAGCAATGCGTTCTTTTCGATACCAATACACCCTGACAGCCAACATTGGTTTGCATTCACATTTCAGGGGAAAAGGTATACATACACGCGACTACCACAGGGATATTGTGAAAGTCCAACAATATTCTCACAAGAGATGGCAAGCAACTTGGCGGGATTTAGCCCACTGAGAGGCAGTCAGATTTTACTTTATGTAGACGACATCCTGCTGGCAGCCCCCACCCAGCAAGAATGCAGAGAAGATACCATAGCATTATTACATTTTTTAGCCACTCAAGGACATAAAGTAAACAAGAACAAATTACAGCTTTGGAGAAAGCAGGTTAAATACCTGGGATATGTAATATCAGAAGAAGGCAGAACATTAGATGAAGATAGGAAAATAGCAATTTTACAAGCACCCAAACCGACTACCAAGAAGGAAATGATGTCCTTCCTGGGTACGACTAATTTCTGTTGGAGCTGGATTCCAAACTATGCCTTGGAGTCTGCTCCACTGACCAACTTGATATACAAGAAGCCTATGGCAGCACAAGATTTATTACAATGGACACCTGAAGCAGAATCAGCTTTCTGCAAACTAAAACAATTGATAGCATCCTCATTAGTTTTAGGATTACCAAATGCTTTTTCCAAACTGTAGATTGTAAGCAAGGTTATATGACATCAGTGTTAACACAGCAACATGGGGACAAGCAAAGCCCCATAGCTTACTATTCATCACAGCTAGACCCAGTGGCGTGATCCCTGCCCCACTGTGTACAAGCAGTAGTCGCAGCTGCAATGGCAGTACAGGCTTCAGCCTCAGTAGTGTTGTTCCACCCTCTCACATTGAGAGTGCCTCATGCAGTCGCGATTATTTTACTGCAAGAAAAAGTAGCATATCTTTCTCCTGCTAGACATCTTTCCTGTATGACTATACTGTTGAGCCAACCTCATATGTCAATTGAATGATGTACAACTTTGAATCCATCTACCTTGCTCCCAACCCCTGCGGATGGCACACCACACAGCTGCCTGCAGGAGATTGAGCAAAAGACACTACCTAGAAAAGATCTAACGGATGTTCCCTTGGATGATGCAGAGGTGACATATTACGTGGACGGCTCATGCAGAAGGGGTCCTACAGGGCAGAACCTAGTGAGGTATGCAGTAGTTTCTAATACTGAGATTTTACAAGGAAAATCTTTACCACACAACTTATCTGCACAAGCAGCAGAATTGATTGCCTTGACAAGGGCATGTACCTTGGCAAAGGGTAAATGTGTAAACATTTTTACTGACAGCCAGTACGCTTTTTCTACTGTACATGTTTTTGCGCAACAGTGGAAGAATAGAGGAATGATAACATCTACTGGTAAACTGATTAATCATGCGCAGTTTATTTTAGATTTGTTAGAATCTATTCAGTTACCTCAGAAAGTAGCTATTTGTAAATGTGTAGCTCATACCAAGCAACAGGATAGGATTTCAAAAGGTAATGCGAGGGCTAATACAGCTGCAAAGCAGGCAGCTTCAGCTTCAGAAATATTTCTTTTGAGTGAGGAATTACAACCTTCTGAGATTTTAGATTTAGAAATGTTGAAAGCAATGCAGACACTTACTACAAAAGTAGAAAAACAGAAATGGATAAAATGAGGAGCAATTCTTGAGAAAGGGCTGTACATCTCCAAAGAAGGAAAACCGATTTTGCCGTCTAATTTGTTTAGATATGCAGCTTTGTTGAGCCACGGGCAGTGCCATTTCTCAACAGGGGGGATGGTACAGTTAGTGAATCGAGTGTTCACAGCATATGGATTTATAAACTACACAAAAAATTTTTGTGCGGCATGTTATGCTTGTAATAAGCGTCATGCACAAGGGACGTTGAAGCCTAAGCAAGGGAGTTTCCCTGCACCACCGTACCCATTCCATACTATCTGTATGGATTTCATAGAACTGAACAAATGCGAAAATAAGAAGTATTGTCTTGTCATTATAGATATGTTTTCCAAATGGGTGGAAGCTTTTCCGACCAAAAATCCAGATGCAGCTACTGTTGCAAAAGTCCTTGCTAGAGAAATTATTCCTAGATTTGGCATACCAGAAAAGATCTACAGTGACAATGGCACACACTTTGTAAATCAAACTATACAACAGTTGAGCCGATATTTCGGAATTTCCTTGAAAAAACATTGTGCATATCATCCACAATCTGCAGGACTAGCAGAAAGGCATGATGGGGTTTTGAAAAGTAAACTTATGAAGTTAATTAGTGAGAAACAAAAGAACTGGGTGCCTCTGGCACTGTTAAGCATGAGAACTGTTCCAAATGCAAAGGGGTTAACTCCTTTTGAAAAATTATTTGGGAGGGCATACTATACACCTCAGTGGAAACCTCTTATGCCTGCAGACCAGGAGGCCGACAGTACACTTGCAGAATATATGAGACGACTTCTAAGTAATAAACAACTTTTGCAGTTAAATTCTGTTTCAGATAAAGAACAAACCAGACCATCGGAAGCAGCAGTAGTTCCAGGCATGTGGGTCTGGGTGAAAGTCATCAAAAAGAAGAATTGGACATCACTGAAGTGGGAAGGGCCATACCAAGTGCTACTGTCAACACCCACTGCAGTCAAGATCACAGAGCGAGCGCCTTGGATTCACCTGACACACTGTAAACTGGTTAAAAACTTTGAACTGGACAAAAAACTTGTTACTGTTACATAAGAACAAAATGACCAGATATGGAGCAAATAGGAATAAAGAACAACCTCAGAAGTATTGCATGATCATTCTGTTAACTATACTGATAACAATAATCTTTTTGCTGTGGCCTTTCCTTTTTCCAGCCACACGAGCTGAACTGAATAAACGTGATGCTTTACTCATAGACTGGCATCCAAACTTTAACACTTACCAAGCGATCAAACTTGTGTATGCTGAGACTTTTAATGTTTGAAATTGTTGGGTTTGTACAGCTATACCAACAGCATATGGCAGATTATTAATGACTGCTGTACCCCTAGGGGTCAATGAGACCTGGGAAAATTTGATTTTTGATACTATGACTGTGAAATCACAAGACAATATAGCATTGTACCTGCCTGTTACACAAAAGGGAATTGTATGTTTTTACAAAAATGATACTGTCCAAGTGGGTTGGAGCAATTGTAATGTGACTGTTCCTTACAAATGTTATACCAAAGCTAATAATGCAGGTTCCATTTGTGATACAAACTATGACTCATTTCTTGAATCAATGTACAAAACAGTTAATGAAGTACAACATAATCCTGTTCTTTTTAAACAGCAATCTATCATTGATAGAAAAATGTTTCATGTAGGGCAAGTATATATTAATACTAAAGTAGAGGATTGTTATTTTGTGTGTGGGAAAAACGCATACAAATGGTTACCTGAGAATTGGTCCGGCAGTTGTTTTTTGGGTTACCTGGTTCCGGCCATACGACACACTGCAGTTTTGGGGAAGAATTTGAAATGTCAGAGAAGTCACCAAGAAACCTGGAAATCCAATCAAGAAACCTGAGAATCCAGTGGGATGAATCGAAGCAGGATGGAGAAACCATAACTCCATGAAAAACAAAGATAAACTGACACACATGGACTTGAGTGATACTATTATATCGTGGGCAAGTATAGCCCCTGCATATGGCACAGTAAAATCGATTTGGGAGCTGAGAAAACTGTCCAAACTTCTCGAAGTAATGAGCAATGCAACTTTTTCTGCTCTCGAATTAGTAACCGATGAAATGAATGCTATGAGAACTGTGGTACTTCAAAACCGCATGGCTCTCGACTTCACCCTAGCGGCAAAAGGCGGTACTTGCACTTTAATAAAAGAGGAGTGCTGTTCGTATATTCCTGACAACCAGCATGAGATAAACGACCACATTGAGGTAATTCAGCAAGTGTCGGCCATGACCAAACTAGGCCCAAACCCACTGATGGATTTTTTCCAGAATTTATTTGGGGGGTGGGGTACCATCCTAATGAACATCCTGATTGCCATTTGTGTGGGATTACTCCTATTAGGAGTGTGCATTTCTTGTGGTATTCCTTGCATGAAAAAATTGATCAAAGATGTTATAGACATGTCAGTTTCTGAGACTTTATATCAAAGTATTGAAACTGAAGAACTGCTGAAGAATGAAACACTTTCATAAGTTTAAACTGAATGACTCTCTTAACTGCAAATCTTGAACAGAAGAGGTTAGGAGAAGAAGCAACTGTTTATGCTTAGAATAAAAAGTATTAACGGGGGGAAATGTCAGAAAAATATGTATTAATGTATATGTTTAGTGCTTATTAGAAGCTAAAAGGGTTAACACATTTCATTCTATTTTATGTACAGCTTAGTTTTGTATGAAACTACAAGATGCTTTCTGAAACTGCAAGATGCTCTCTGACCTAGTATTTGCTAGCACAGCAAAATTCATGTTTATGCCTTTTTGGAAATTTAATGAGAAGCAGGTGATTATCTGCTAGGTCAGGGAAATAATGAATAGAACAATGCTGTTTTCTATAATGTTATTGAACTTGAACAATCAGCTCTGTTCATGTTATGAGAACATGCACAGCTGCAGAAAAGATAGATACAGTTGAACAAAGACTGCTTGAAGAAATGAAATATAATCTGTGCTTGTTTTGTGCTCTAATTAGCCATAGTACCTGTGAGAAGTTGTATCTAACTGGTGGTCTCCAAGGCCACCTTGTTTTTCTTAGGAAGTTGATCTTTTTGAATTTGTTTTTTTCTTTGACATATATATTGACAATAGTAGGTATATCAGAATAGATATGTATGCACATAGAGTTATTGATATCTACATATATACCAACATAACTAGGCATATCTGTATACATAGATTGTGTATACATATATGGGTATATATACAAATATCTATAAATACATATATGTATATCTATGTATACATATGTCTATATATATACATATATGTAAATGGGAGCACTACAGATTCCTGAAAGCCCAAAGTCCTGAAGACCATCAGGGGTGAGCTGCCTTAAGGTATATGGATGTACATTACCCTATAATCCACCTTGGTTAAATGCAGACCTACTGCCACCTGCCATACAGATTGTTCTGTTTGTCAGTGTGCTTGTGATGGTGTCAGTTGTGCCTTGTTATGCAACAGTTACATCCTATTGTGTCAATTGAGGTCTTTACCCCCTAGGGATTGTTTACAGGGTGTAGATAGCAGCTGCTGAACTATACAACTGCATTACTTACCGTTGATTGTTTGGTATCCTGTGGCCCAGTCTGTCTTTACTATTGTACTACTTGATGGCCTTAGCCTGGACAGCAACATTTGTTAACTTTTCCAGACTACTGTATTAGTATAACTGTTTCACAGTTGCATTACTCAGTTTATATGGATGTCCATGTCTAAACAGATATATGACATGGCATATACAACTGTAATAGTAAACAAATAAAGCTTTCCCATTTATGCACACCTGTGGTGGTGTTATATCCTTTGATATCTCTGTAGGTATATGTTGCCGGCATTGAATGTCATTTGTATGGGTGGCTCATACAGTCTCCAGTTGGTAAGGTGTTAACTGTAGGAATAGTGGCTGTTCCATATTGTGTGCACATACTACATATGTAACTTACTATGCATATCTCTGAGTGTGTATGTATAGTTACATATAGATCTATATATATATGTGTGTGTATATATATATATATATATATATATATATATATATATATATATATATATATATAAATATATATATGTATATCTGTATCTGCATATATGTGTCTGTGTATATGTATCCTAGGGATGCCCATGTTGTGTCTGGTCCTGTTTATGGGATCTACAAAACTTGGCAGTGTATTGCAGGGGAGATGTGTTTGGCTGTGGGGGGGGTATACCTATTCGTACAAGATGTATATTGTTTGGGGGCTCTCAACCCCATTAACGTTGCATGTGGACATATATGTTTTTATTTCTCCATTGTTATCTACAGATGTATGTCCGTATATATATATCTATATATATATCTATATATATATATATATATATATATATATATATATATATATAGCTATATATCTATATATGGGTTCACTTCAAAATCCTGAAAGCTCAAAATCCTGACTCTCAAAATTCTGAACTCAAAATCCTTAAAGCTCAAAATACTGAAAACCCATAATACTGAATCTCTTAATACTGAAAAACACACAGGACAGGAACACTGACTGTATTGCAGCAGAAATACATACAGAAACAAAGAAAAGATAAACCGTATCAGTCTAAACCAACTGTAAGCAGGGGGTCAAGCCCCCCTGCACCCACCATGTGGGGGGGCTGCACCACCCACACCCCCTGCTAAATAAATAGATCAACTCTGAGATCGCACTTCACTACACTAAGATGAGTTATGTTGTAGTATACTTCATTAAAAGGAAACAGGACTAAGGTTACAACAGGCAGTCATGAAGCATGTAATGGTATGTTTGCCATTTTCTTCTGTGAAGTGCAATCTCAGAGTTGATATATTTAAGTAGCAGGGAGTGTGGGTGGTGCAGCCTCCCACATGGGGGTGTGTGCCCCCCTGCTTATAATTGTAGATGAGTAATATGTTTCTGCACATGTTTCTGCTGCAAAACAGTGTTGGTGTTCTGTTGAGTTCAGGATTTTGAAATTCAGGATTTTGAGCTTTCAGAATTTTGAAGTGAACCTATAAATATATATATATATATATATATATATATATATATACATACATACATATATATATATATATATATATATATATATATATATATATATATATATATATATATATGAAAGAAGCCAAAAACCAAAACGAGCGTAGGTAAAAGACAATAAAGCACCTTCAAAGTACCAATATATTCATAGACCTTCAATAAAGTTCGTCAAGACAAGAATTCTTCCAAAATCCAATAACGATAACCATTCGGTTCAAAGTATAACTCCTTTAATGTAAAGTAAGCGCTTTCACGGCAAATAGTAACAGCCGCTTCCTCAGACAGACAAAAAAGAAAACAATTCGTCGCTCAGTGAACACTAAATTTAAATAAGCAGAGCAACGTCTCATCCATACAACGTCAGTGCCTTATTAAAGCGGCAATGACTCTTGACATATAAATGCATTAAAAACAACATTAAAATACTAAAAAACATGCATAGATGCTCAACTGTTAAAACATAACACACAGAGTGTTTGCGCTAAAATGACATGGACTCAAAACAACTGTTAAATGTTGAACCTGCTTAAAAGGAATCATAAGAAACAATAGCGTATTCCCTTGCAAGAAATAATACATAAAAATGTTACATGAACATCTATACAAATTATAGATGCACACACATCAATAGTGGTAATAAATCTAATTCACCAAAAAGGTAACTAACTAATGTGCGGCAATGAACATCTATGCGAATTGTAGATGCACACGTATCAATAGTAAAAATCTAAATTGCCAGGAAGGTAACTAAGCAATGTGCAGCAAGAAGGATTATGTGTCATGGCACTAAATAAATGTTATGCAGGCTGCCAACCCAAATGCTGACATATTCGGATAATGTACATAACACATACGTGAACTGAATCATGAACTGTAAAAGGGTGTGCTCATGGGATGGAAGTGAAGATCAAATGTGACAACAAAAAGGAAAAGTATCAATATTTACATGGTGAAAACTCTAAGGGCAAAATATACGTGAAATAATGACCACTATCTGAGGGGTTTGCCCTTGAGATGAGGCTTAATGGATAGTACTTCATTGAGTCCCTTCGCCCTGTGCGCAGCAAGCCTACAAATCCATTTGAGTTCCACTTCTTCCGTCTTGTTTACCAAATCCCCTAGCCTCTCATTGGGTTGTACCACTTGCAAAACTTGATACAAAAAGATGTGACTCGCCCCTTCCTTCAGGGTATGTTTGGCTATTGCACTATAATCCTGGCCCCTAGCCAAGCAATACCCATGGTCTCTAATTCGCTCACGAAGTGTCCTGTTCGTTTTTCCCACATAAAAAGAAAAACAACAGACACAGTGGGCCACATACACCAAATTTTTTGTGTTGCAATTAGTGTCACATTGAATGGTCCATAAATGTCCTGTCGTAGGATGTCTGAAATAGTGTGATTCATCTATGGAAACACATTGTGGGCACTTGCCGCACTTCTTAGTCCTTTCCAAGCCAGTCTTGGTTCCACCGGTTGGCATCCTCACTCCACATAATTGCCTCTTCAGATTAGGTAGATTACTAAAGACAAATGAAGGATGGGGTCCTACTATATTGGTAATGCTCTCATCTGCTGTGAGTATATTCCAATGTTTATGCACATAAGCCTGCAACTGATTAGTGCCATTCCCAAACGGTACGACAAAACCAATGGACCTCTTATACAACTCTCCTTGGCGTACACACGACTTATTGGTTTGATCAGAGTAATAAGGTTTCGCCCTGGTCATTCTTAGATCATCCATTTGTGCGTACATGTCATTGATCTCTTTCATAGTGTATCCACGCACCA
Source organism: Protopterus annectens (assembly GCF_019279795.1). NCBI lineage: Eukaryota > Metazoa > Chordata > Ceratodontiformes > Protopteridae > Protopterus > Protopterus annectens. Next base: position 198,681,655 of record NC_056736.1, on the reverse strand, counting down.
TAAGTCCATCACACAATTCCTTTAATCCTTTATTGAAGTCCTCTTCTTTTGTTGAGAGTCGAGAGACACGCATCGCCTGCCCTTTTATGACATTACTAAAGATATGCGAGGGATGCATGCTGTCCCGATGTAGGAAAGATGGTCTATAGCAAGCCTTATGATAGATTTTGGTGTTGATCATGTTGGCTTCCTTAAAAATCAAGACATCTAAGAATTCAATCTCATGGGGATGGTGGTTCATGGAAAACTTAAGAAAAGAACTACTGATGTTCAAATAATCGTGAAAAGCATGTAACTCCTCTATTGTTCCTTTCCAAAGGAACAGGAGATCGTCTACGAACCTCTTATAGAAAAGAATGTGTTCATTCTGAATAATGTATACCTCTTCAAAGGTCGCCATGACAGCATTGGCATAACTGTTGGCACAAGATGTGCCCATGGCGACCCCTTTAACTTGCCTATAATAGTTGTGTTCATATAGGAAAATATTGTTGTCCAAGACAGTCTCCATTAAGAGTGTCAAAAACTCTATTTTACCATCAGAGAAATCTGAATTCTTTTCAAGATATGTACATAAGTATTGCAGACCCTCCTTATTTGGGATACATGTAAACAGTGAATTTACATCCATTGATACAAAGATTAAGGAATCAATGGTGCTGGACTCTAGTGAGGATGCTGTGATATACAGTTCATTGAGTAAATGCTCTGTATCTAAAAGAATATGACTGGATGAACCAATAACCTGCCTAAATTCGTGGTCCAGATACATAGAAATAGGCTCAGTTAGCCAACCAGAGCCCGAAACAATAGGTCTCAACTCTGGTTCATATAGATTCTTATGTATTTTGGGCAAACCCGAAATAACAGGGACAATAGGATGGACTACCTGCATAAAATCATACATTTCATCTGTAAGTTGACCAATTCTTTTACAATCAAACAACATCCTATCAATACTTTCTTTGATATCTGTAACAACAACACCATCTATCTTCTCATATGCATCACAGCTAAGCATATCAAACATTTTAGTTGTGTAATATTGACTATCCATTACAACGACAGGGCCACCCTTGTCAGCAGGCCGTATTACAATGTCAGTATTGTTCTTGAGGTCATTCAATGCCGAAGTTTGAGCGGAAGTAAGATTGCTTTTTGGTGTACATTCAAAAGACTCATGTTCACCATAGATTTCATTCTCCACAGCCTTAACAAAAATGTCAATGTTCGAGATCATAGGAGGAACAAATGTACTTTTCTTCCTGAAAACCGATTGTCGATAGTTGTCATCATTCTTAAATAGAAGCTTTAGGCCTAAATTCCTGGCAAACAGCCTAAGAGCTAAAACAGCTTCACTGGAATCAAGGCTAGTGGAGGGAATGAAGGACATTCCTTTACTAAGAAGCTCTACTTCAGCACTGGTTAACATATGGCCTGAAATGTTGCAAACAAGGTTACCTACCCCCAAAAACTCTGGAGTGTGTTTTGATGGTAAGAAGGTGGGTCCTTCCTCTTGGCCCCCCTGTAATTGTCGTTGTCTAACGACCTCTTTCGATTTAGTCTGATAGGAAAAGGACCTTCAGTTGGATTATGGGTCTCAACCTTATCCAATTGTATTTTCCTCCTAACAGCAGCTGCTAAGGAGGTGTTAATACTGCCTGTGGCAGCAGACTGCCCCTCTATGACTTCCGGTTGATTGGATGTTTCAGAGGGGGTGGTATAGACTGAAGAGGCAGCATTCGTGGTGGGTGATAGAATATGGTCCAAGGTGGGGACTTGCGGTTGTCCATTTGTGTTTCCTGTAATAACCCCTTGCTCGACATTGCAAGATGCACCTTCCTCCGAGTTCCGCTCAACAAGAGTGGAAGCGGAGCTACAAATAGGGTCAGATGAATGTGTCACACTGTTGATGTTTGAATCTGTCCGTACAGATCGATTTGCATGAAAGTTATTACCATAATGCCTATCCCTATTATACGTAAAGGGAAGTCTCCTACCTGTGTCCGTAGAGGCATTGTTTTCAGATGTATTCTTGGGCCACACAAATATGTGATGCTCCCTGAAGTCTCTCATATCTCGCATCATTTTCTTCTTATTATTATTGAGGAGATTATCCCCATAGCGAGCTACTCGGTCAAATAATTCCTGTAGGTAAAGTTCAGCCGCTTCTTCACCTATTGCGTTGGTGAAACGCTCCTGTAAAACATTCATGCTTTTCTTACATTCTTCCTCAACCGGAAGAAAGAAGTCAATGAGGAGCTGAATGTAAGCCCTACTGGCTTTCAAGTTAATCTGTTGCCATTGCTGCAAAAGCCCTGGATACATATTGCCATATGTGGGCATGGTCAAAATTCTCAGTCCACGCGGTATGATATCTTTAGCCAAACACGCCTCCACTAGCTTTGATTCCAGTGAAGCTGTTTTAGCTCTTAGGCTGTTTGCCAGGAATTTAGGCCTAAAGCTTCTATTTAAGAATGATGACAACTATCGACAATCGGTTTTCAGGAAGAAAAGTACATTTGTTCCTCCTATGATCTCGAACATTGACATTTTTGTTAAGGCTGTGGAGAATGAAATCTATGGTGAACATGAGTCTTTTGAATGTACACCAAAAAGCAATCTTACTTCCGCTCAAACTTCGGCATTGAATGACCTCAAGAACAATACTGACATTGTAATACGGCCTGCTGACAAGGGTGGCCCTGTCGTTGTAATGGATAGTCAATATTACACAACTAAAATGTTTGATATGCTTAGCTGTGATGCATATGAGAAGATAGATGGTGTTGTTGTTACAGATATCACAGAAAGTATTGATAGGATGTTGTTTGATTGTAAAAGAATTGGTCAACTTACAGATGAAATGTATGATTTTATGCAGGTAGTCCATCCTATTGTCCCTGTTATTTTGGGTTTGCCCAAAATACATAAGAATCTATATGAACCAGAGTTGAGACCTATTGTTTCGGGCTCTGGTTGGCTAACTGAGCCTATTTCTATGTATCTGGACCACGAATTTAGGCAGGTTATTGGTTCATCCAGTCATATTCTTTTAGATACAGAGCATTTACTCAATGAACTGTATATCACAGCATCCTCATTAGAGTCCAGCACCATTGATTCCTTGATCTTTGCATCAATGGATGTAAATTCACTGTTTACATGTATCCCAAATAAGGAGGGTCTGCAATACTTATGTACATATCTTGAAAAGAATTCAGATTTCTCTGATGGTAAAATAGAGTTTTTGACACTCTTAATGGAGACTGTCTTGGACAACAATATTTTCCTATATGAACACAACTATTATAGGCAAGTTAAAGGGGTCGCCATGGGCACCTCTTGTGCCAACAGTTATGCCAATGCTGTCATGGCGACCTTTGAAGAGGTATACATTATTCAGAATGAACACATTCTTTTCTATAAGAGGTTCGTTGACGATCTCCTGTTCCTTTGGAAAGGAACAATAGAGGAGTTGCATGCTTTTCACGATTATTTGAACATCAGTAGTTCTTTTCTTAAGTTTTCCATGAACCACCATCCTCATGAGATTGAATTCTTAGATGTCTTGATTTTTAAGGAAGCCAATATGATCAACACCAAAATCTATCATAAGGCTTGCTATAGACCATCTTTCCTACATCGGGACAGCATGCATCCCTCGCATATCTTTAGTAATGTCATAAAAGGGCAGGCGATGCGTGTCTCTCGACTCTCAACAAAAGAAGAGGACTTCAATAAAGGATTAAAGGAATTGTGTGATGGACTTATGGTGCGTGGATACACTATGAAAGAGATCAATGACATGTACGCACAAATGGATGATCTAAGAATGACCAGGGCGAAACCCTATTACTCTGATCAAACCAATAAGTCGTGTGCACGCCAAGGAGAGCTGTATAAAAGGTCTATTGGTTTTGTTGTACCGTTTGGGAATGGCATTAATCAGTTGCAGGCTTATGTGCATAAACATTGGAATATACTCACAGCAGATGAGAGCATTACCAATGTAGTAGGACCCCATCCTTCATTTCTCTTTGCTCTGCTTATTTAAATTTAGTGTTCACTGAGTATATATATTTATATATATTTATATATATGTATATATATATATATATATATATATATATATATATATATATATATATATATATATATATATATATCTGCTGACATATATATAACCTGCCATATATATTTAGACATATAGATGTAGACATACATATCTATAGATGTAGGCATTTGCATGTATATATGTTCATAAATATTTATATATATGTATATATTTCTATAGATATATATGTGTATATCTACATATATAGATGTGTTGTATGTGTTTAGATATTAAATATTTACACACACACATACAGCTAAATGTTGGAATACATTCTCTGTACTGTTGAATGCCTGGGCTGGATGATATGTTTGTGAAAACATCAGAGCTATGTATGTCTGACATGGCTTAGTGGTAAATCACTTTGCTGTGCAGGGTCCTGGGTTCGAGCCTTGCAGAGGCTGTTTATTTTATTTCTGCACAGAACACCGGCCTGTGGATACAGAGTGATTAAGGCACTTTAAAGCAGTTGTAAGCAGGTTTTTGCAGAGGTAAGTACTGCTGACTTCCGGTTACAGTTTCCTATATTCAGTTAGCTTCTAAATTGCTTACTGCTTACCCCAGCGCAAATTTCTTTAAAATAAAAGAAACAGGGGTCGATAGAAAAGTGGTGAAAAAAGAGGCACAAAGAGGGAAAGACAGTAGGGAAAATGTGCAGGAACGGTGTAGCGAAGGTCCATAGCTGCCCAGTTGTTCTACAGCAACAGCTGTGCACATACACTGACTTTGGAGGTAGATTTGGACACTCAAACCCCTGGGAGGGGGTGAGGACAACAAAAATAAGTTGTGATGCCAATTAGACTGGATTACATGTGTCCAGTGGACATGTGTGTGAAATGGACAGCTATGTATGGGGCAAGATTTTTTTGTGGGAACAGATTGCCCTTTTTTTTTTTCAGGTGAGATTGGGATGTTGGGGAGGGGTAGTAAGTATATTTGGGGAGGTAGGTTAGGTAGGTTAACAGACAAGACAAACAAGACGCATACAAGGGCAGTATATGGCACATGTGGGGGGTAAACACCTTGATGTGTAGGGGTGTTGGGAAATCAGAAGCCCATGAGCCCCCTAGTGGAAACAATGGGACTGAGATCCCCACCTATGGGCAGTCACTACTACACCTTCACAGCCCCGAAGGTGGCTGTGCTGGGGGATGAGTCGCAGAGCCAGGCTGACTCTCTATTTGCAACATGCGGCCCTCTAGCTGGCATAGAAGGTCACCAAACTGCTGGTTGATCTCTCTACACACCACGACCCTGACCTAGTGATGGGTGACAGTTGCCTGTCTGCGCCCACTCCCAGGGGTGGGCAAGCCCCATCCCCTGAGGTGGTTCCACCCAAAGGTTGCGCAGGACCAACGGATAGAGAGGTCCCAGGTTGGTCCCCAGACATGCTGGTACCCGGTGACACAGCCAGATGAGGTGGGACAGGCGGGTCTGCTGGGACCGGCCTTTCAAAGCGTGCTGTAGTGTTTAGATTTCATTGTCATATGTGGATTAGTAATAGTCAACACATTCCAGGGTTAGGTATAAGACCATGCATAGATATTCCCATTAACCTAGACACCAGATACGTAACAGTTGCATAGCAAACAGAACACATGCATATATGGGACCACAGTGGTAATAAGAACAGTATGCAGGTACATTGATGACACCATACCACCAATGTTGGAATAATTCAATATAGCACATGCATGGGAACCATTAATATATTTACCAAACAACTGGACAGTATCAGAACATATATTACATACCGGTTGGGGTGGGTTGATTATTGCTGGAGATATGGTGGTGGGGAGAAAGATGTAAATTAACAACTAGTATATTCCTGTAGTCCACATTACTTTCCTAGTCAGTGCTGTTATCTGTACCTTACAAGTCTTACTACACTACCCTATAACCTTAATTTGGACAGTGATATTGCTGTCGTCATTGTTACACATGATCTGGTTTTACCTGCAGTATTCACCTCTTACCTAGTATACCTGTTGAGGAAATGTTTGTTAACACTAACTGTTTCTACACATACTACCAGATTCTAGGTTGATGTTTTGCTCACAGCTATCCAACTCTTTCGGCACATACTTTGGCCATGTGTTGACCACATGCTGGTGTACCAGGACATATCTAGAATATTGCCCTCTTCCACCTTTAGTGACCTCACACGCACATATACATCTTTCCTACACAGTGATATTCTGTAGCACAGTGTGGGTGACAGTGATCAGTGATACTTTATTATTCAGAGAAACTGCAACACTCAAAATTTCCTACAATACCAGAGTGAACAGTACCAGTACAGGTTATAATGGTCTGTATTTCTCAGCACAGTGTTCGTATCCGACGTATCTGTGGGAGCAATGTTTGTTAGCACTACCTGACTGTTGCCACACAAACTTCCAGATTACACATTAGTATTATGCACGTACATCTCACTCTGTTACTGTACACACTCTGGTCAAAGCTTGACAACATGAGAGTGTCGATAGGACATACTTGAAATATTACTCTCCTAACACTTTCAGGGGTTGCTACAGTGACAGGTTTGTTCTCATAGGTGTTTGACAATCACTTGTATTCCCTGTTTGCTGGCTAAACATTTGGGATCATCACACAGACTTACCAGGGGGATAGGGGGACAGGCAGCAGATATGGGCCCATATAATAGACATTCTGGCCTCATCTGCACAGTTGTGGGGTAGGATTCTGTATGCAGCCTATATCCACTCCCAGGATTCAGACCATGGCTGTGTTTGCTACAACTTAAACACTGTCCATCACAGTTGTGTCTGTTATACAGGTATTGCTGTATATCTCCTATCTGCTTTCTGTCTTATTGATCCACTGTGCTTTTACATTTTGACCTTGTATTACAACACTCTTATACAGATTTCCTAGACAGTTATATGTTGTAGGACAGTGTGGGTGACAGTGATGTGTAATACCTCATTATTCAGAGCAACTGCATCTGTCGCACTGCCATACAATACCAATGTAAACAGTACCAGTACTGGGTATCATTCTTGTATTTCTGGGCACAGTGTTGGTATCTGACAGACCTGTTTGAGAAATGTTTATTAGCACTACCTGAATGTTCCCACACCCAGTACCAGATTCCACATTATTATTATGTACATACATCTCACTCTGTTACTATACACACTCTGACCACAGCTTGACAAGTCGGGGTGTAAATGGGACATACATGGATTCTTAGTCTCATAAGGTATTGTGGAGTTGCTAGTGTACCAGCTTTATTCTCATAGATGTGTGTCAATCAGATGTATTTCCTGTTTTCTGCCTATACGTCTGGGGTCATCCCACTGATCTCCCAGGGGGACAGGTTGATAGGCAACGGATATGGGCCACTTTACTGGACATTCTGGACATTTCTGTACAGTTGTGGGGTATGATTCTGTATGCAGAATACTACAACTGGCAGGATTCGAACCATGGCTGTGTGTGCTAAAAAAAACAACAGTTCACATCTCATTTGCATGTGCTCTTCGGGTTTTGTTGTCTGCATTTCCCCTGTTTTCTGTCTATGTGTCTCTCAGTTGTACTAAATGGCCTCTGGGGATTACACCTGTCATATACAGGCATTCCTACACATTCAATTTATGGTGCACAGTGTGGGTAACATTGCTTAATACTACAGTATTATTTACATGATTGCTAATCTACATTACCATATGATACCAGAGTATACACATGCAGTCCAGCAGTTAGACCTTTATTGTCAGGCTATTACACTTTTATTGACATACAAACTATATGAGACTCTTCCTGCCATAATCTCTAGTGTATGCAGTACTTGCCTTGAACTATACAGTTTTTATACAGGCAATTAATTTAATACTACTTTTAGTTTTATTTCCTATGACAGTAGTTGCATGAGTATTACTGACCTGCCTCACATCGCAACCTCGCCAGGTGACTGACGTGGACCTCCTGGTTTGTGGCCTTTTCCATTGCAGCTGCGGTGGACATAAGAGGAATATTTAGCCATACCTATCCATGATATACCTGAGCTGACAATTATTACACACATAGTGTGGTGATACGCACGACTGGAACATCCCCTGATGCTCTAGCCTCTTAAAGCCACTCCTCCAAGAGGTCCCCCTTACACCGCTTCAGATTGGAGTAGTGATGCCTAACCTGCTCACCAGTTCATGGTATGCCAGTAACACTGGTGAGGTCGTGGGCAAGAGAGTCTCAGGCCTCTGCCTTATATTGGGAGCCCTGGTACTGGCCCTGCAGCAGTCTCTGATCGTGGTCTTTGACAAGGAGTCTTGCCATGACATTTGACTCCTGGATGCACCAGTGCTGCACCCAGAAGCCCACACTTTCTCCCCTTACTGCCATTGTGCCTGCAAGTGGAAGCTACAATGAGTTATGAGATGTATTCCCACCTCATGGGTGTAAGTAGGGCTGATTTCCCACACATTTCTGTGATTGGCCAGTTTTGAAAAGGCTAAGCTATGGGCAAACCTGCTTACCTAGGGATGACATTATATAAAGGGATATAACACTGGGCTCATTGAGTTAGCTGGCCTACACATTGCTTACACCTCCTAAGCTGGCCTGTGCAGTGCTTAGCATTGTTTACATTAGACTTTGCATTATAATTCCTTTTTGGCATTGAGTCATTATTCATTGCACCTTATATGTGCCGTTACATCTGCTTACAGAGAGTTAGCTTCAGGATTGCTTAACAAGTGCAGGCATTGCTTACCGCTGCGCAAATGGGGTTAAACTTGCTTACTAGTGCTTAAATATGCTTACTACTGCTTATTGGTGCTTAAACCTGCTTACTAGTGCTTTATTCATTATGACACTGACTCTTCACATATGTATTTACTGCAGTACTCCAGTTCATAAATATATGTTATTTAGTGGGTTTTGCAACATAAATATTGATCATAATGTGCTTTGCCTTGGAAAATGGAATGGACTGCAGTGGGACTTGAACGTGGAATATCTGCTCATAAGGAGAATGCTATGCCCACTACACTATTGCTATGCTGCTTTGTTTTCATATATCTTCCTTGTTATCCTCTTCAGCCATTTAAGCTGCATTAACCATAGCTAAGTGATGGGCACACCTGTGCACCTATGGTTAGCTTTAATGGGATTTTTATTAAAAAAATAAAGGGTTTGTTTATTTAATTTATGTATACTGTTGCTGTTTTACACAAGGGGGACTGTTGGTGGGGTTATGCAGACACCTATGAGCGGTCTCATCCATTCTGGACCCCTTTCTGCTGTTCTTCATTGTGGGGGTGTGTATATTCTGAGAGATCTCTTCTCAGACACACCCCCTGCACTCTTACATGCTCCATGTAAGACTAGGAGCTTAGGCAGCACACCTCATTACTATGCATGGTGTGTTGCCGTCCTGCTCCTAAATGGTTGCCTCTGTGCAGGACTAAGGTAGTCCTGCACGGAGGAATAGTAATCCGGGGAATTGTCTCTAAATATTTGTAAAATTAACCAGTTTTCTGAATCCTGATTGTATTTAGACCTTACATTTTCAGCAGTATATATATATATATATATATATATATATATATATATATATATATATATATATATATATATATATATTTATAAGAATTGGTGCTAATAAATTAAGTTACTTTGCTCTTTCAATACTAATATTTTGTTGAAGTTATGAATTTCTAAGCAGTCATCTGCATATGCAGTTGGAAACATAGAAAATATCAAGTTTTTAATACAATGGTTAGAGTATATGAGCTTTTGGAAAGAGGAAATGATTTTATTTAAATGTGGTATTTGAAAATAGGGTGTAATTCCATTTACATAAAAGTCTTTTAATAACCAGACAAAACTATTAGGGACTATTTATTTATGACTGGTTGTGATATATTTACTATTTACTAATAATATTTCTTGATGTATTTGTTTCCAGTTTTAATCATAAGATGAATTTATCCATAATGATATAACTTTTAGGGTCTATATTAGATGAGCGACCGTTCTGATGTTCGAATCATAGATGGTTGACATCATATGATTGAACGTCGGAAAGGCTGAAGGTGAAAGTCAATGGCTTTTCACACGCAGAATGGAAAATTTTCCTTTTCTGCACTGAAGTGCATTCTCAGAGTTGATATATTTAAGTAGAAGGGGTGGGGGTGCATGCTCAGAGTGGTAAGGTAAGTTTTTTTTTTTTTTTATTACATAGTCGATGTATTGAACTTCGCTCATATGAGTTCGCTCATGTGAGGTTCGAAGTTTTGAAACTTTGACTATATAATATAGACTCAACTTTTACAGATGTTGAAGTAGCATAAAATTGAATGTCAGGGAGTCCTATACCTTTTCTGTGCCAATCAAAAGAAACTCTTGATTTAGTAGGGTGCCAAAAAAATTAAATATAATATTGTTTATCATCTTCATGTTTTTTTTTTTGGTGGAGATAGCAGTAAAGATTGTAAGACAAACAATATTTTAGGGAGAATTACCATCTTAATAAGCATTAATTCTTCTTCCATGGTAAAGAAGAATTTGTCCTAATTTGTGACTAAACTTAAAATTTTATCAACAATCCGTTGAAAGTTTGTATCATTTATTTACTATTTATTTATTTATTTATTTATTTATTTATTTATAGTTTGTTTGCCAAGATAGTCCATTGGTTAACAAGGAGCCCATTTTCAATGGCGTCCTGGGGAGAAAAGCTCAAAAAAATTACAAATTCCAGATTTAACATAAGAGTAAGTTATTAAAGAAATATAATGTGCACAAATGAAGCAAAATTAAACAAATAAAAAAGCACATATTAGTAGAGGGTGCATATTAGTACAATGCAATAAGAGCAATATTTACAAACAGTTTTAACAGTTTAACATACTAGCACAATGCAATAACAGAAACAGTCTAAATTTTTAAACAGTTATGCTAATTCATGCAGATATTTTCTAGGCTGCTGAATGGTACCATTCTAGGAGTTATGCTAATTCCTAGAGTTTATTAGGGGTACAAAACAATGGGAGGCTATTGTGAATTATAGCTCATAGAAAGTAGCTGTAGTGTAGGGAGATTATGTGTGGTGGGAGCAAGAACATTCCCATAGTGAAGTTAGGTGTGTGTGAAGTAAGGTTTTGAATGAAGAGAGGCTGCTGGTGGTGCTGATGAGAGGTGGGAGGGAATTCCAATGGCGTGCTAGAGAGAAGGACATTAGATGGCTTCCTGGTGGACGGGCAGGTTTATGCAGTCCAATTAGATTTTGGGAATTAGATCTCAAAAGTCCATTTGGTTGGTGCATTTTAAAGGTGGTGGCAAGAGAGGGACAGAGAGAGGGGGTGAAAATAAGTTTGTGTGCTTGGAAAAGTTGAATATAGAAGAGGTAATTGGACAGCTCAAGCCAATTCAGTTGGTGTAGGGCAGTGCAGTGATGGGAAGTGGCTATATGGCCAGTTGCAAATTTTGTTATTTTATTACAGCAAGAGGAGAGTTTAGTCTTGAGGGAGGATTGCAGGTTAGTAAGGATAGAGGCATCATATAGGAGGGATGGGATAATGTAAGTGTTGGCGAAGGTGAGCCTAGTAGAGGAAGAGATGTAATGGTTGTGGCAGTAAACCATGCCTATTTTTATATGTTTGTTTATATTAAATTGTAGATGATTATCAAACATTAGCTGGTCATCGTTCAGGACTCCCACTTTAGCTAGTCATCAATAAGGACTCCTAGTAGTTTAGCATTAGAGACTATTTTGAGAGGAGTGTTATTTTGACTGGTGACTGAGAATGAGATTTTATCTAGGGTGGTGGTTTTGGCTGCAGTAAATATCATGAGTTTAGTTTTAGTAACATTGAGTGCTAGATGGTTGTCCATCATCCATTGCTCAAAGGAGGAGCAGGCATCTTGGGTTAATTTAACTAGGGTGGGTATAGAAGAGGCAGAGCAGATTAGTGTTGAATCATCAGCATATTGGACAATTTTGGCATTTGGGATGGCTTGGTAGAAATCATTTATGAATATATTGAATAGAAGGGGACCTAAAATTGAACCCTGGGGGACACCTGTGGGAGTACTGAGAAAAGGGGAGGTGGCTTTTTTCCATCTGACTGCTTGTTTCCTGTTTGAGAGGTAACTGCTAAACTAGTTAATAGAGGAGTGGGATAGATTTAGTTTGGAGAGTTTAGTGAAAAGAAGGTTATGAGAGATAGTGTCGAATGCCTTAGAGAGGTCAAGGAGGAGAGTGGACATGATGTGGCCAGTGTCACAGAGCTTAACTGTTTCTAGGAAGGAGAGGAGAGCTGTGGTAGTGCTGTGGCTGGGTCTGAAACCATGCTGAGTAGTGGTTAGAAGTTGTTTTTTTATGAGGTAAGGTAGAAGTTGTAAATGGATGCATTTTTTGAGAAGTTTAGAAATGAGGAATAAGATAGCGATAGGTCAAAAGATTGTGATATTATTGTTATTACCACCTCTATGGAGTGGAATAATAAAGGCCTTTTTCCAGAGCTGGGGAACTTGACATTCAGCAATAGATTCATTTATAAGAATGCAGATGGGAAGAGCTATGCCTTCTGCAGCAACCTTTAAGAAGTATGCGGGTATACCATCAGGGGCATTGGAGCCGGGTTTCAATGTTAGTAGAAGTTTTTTTTATGGTGGCTGTAGGGATGAGGTTGAAGGAGAAAGGAGGAGGTTGGGAGCAGGAGATGCTAGGGGAGGGAGGGATAGGTGGAAATAAGGGTGGTGAAGCCAAATGGGAAGTGAAGGATGATGTAAGTTTACTTAAGGAATTGAGAAAGTGTTACATTGCATAGCTAAGTCTAAGTCAGAGGCATCTAGATCAGGGCAGGTGTTTTCTTTTTTTGCCAGGGTTGAGAAGGGAGGAGATTCCATCCCAGAATTTTTGGAGGTTGGTGTTATGCTTGGTTTGGAGTGTAGAGAAGTAGGCTTTGTGGTCTGAGATAATATGTTTTTTTTTTTTACTTTGTTACAAAAGCATTTTAAATTCATTAAGGGTGGTGATAGTTTTATATTTGGAGTAGTGTTTCCAGGCTTTATCCTGGATTTGCATGGCTAGTAAGGTATGTTTGGTTAGCCAAGGTACTGGATTGCTTCTTATGCATTTTGTTTTCAGAGGGGCAAAGGAGTCAAGCAAGTTGAGGAAAGTTGAGTTAAAGTAGACAACAACATTTTCTAAGGGAAGGGTTTTTACTAGGTTCCAATTTATTTTCTTTAGTGCATTTGAGAATGTGCTAGAATTAAAATTTTTTAGACAGTGAGTGAAGGTGTAGGTATGAATTATTTATATGGAAGAGGGAAGACGGTAGGCAAAAGTGGGGAACTGGTCACCTAATGGGTCGGGCAGAGTGTCACTATCAGAGATGTAATATGGATGAGAAACTAGGATCCAGTCCAGGGTGCTTTCAGTATGGAAGTTCTTGGAAGGCATAGTTGAGTTAATAAGCTGAGTGAAGTTGTACAAGTTTATATTGTGAGTTTGTAGGAGATTGAATTGTTGACCATTTAATATTAACGTCACCCGGGATTATAGTTTCATTAGTGATGTTGTTACAGAACCAAGAGAGAATATATTCAAGGGTTGAGATATTGTCTCCAGAAAGGATATAAAGGGAGACTATGCATATACGTTTACGTTTGTTTATATGAAGTAGGGATGGAATTAGTTCTGCCTTGCCAAATTTAGGAATAGGTTTGGTATAGAGGTAACTAAGTGGGATGATGAGTAGAGGAGAGTGACTCCCCCTCCTTTTTATGTGTTCTATCTTTCCTAATTATGGAGTAGTTGGGTGGTGTTAGTTCAGTGTATTTTATATGGGGTTTGAGCCAGGTTTATGAGATGGCCAGAATATCGGGTTGGTTATGGAGAAGCCAGGCATGGAGGTTAGGAATTTTGTTGCATATGCTCTGAGCATTTAGAGCTGAGAAACAGAGGGGTTTACCAGTTGTGAGAGGAGGATGGGATTGGAAGATTGAGATGTGTGTGGGAGAAGGGCCAGGGTTTGGGCGATTGTTGCCAGAGATAAGGATAGAGATGAGATGGCAGAAGAGGTATTTGAGTACTTGAGTTGCTTGGTATATAATCTATGGGATATAAGCTTTATGTGGCTAATATAGATGTGAGTAAAGTTTTTGGGGTTAGGTAAGAGTTTGTAGGTGAAGAGCATGCTAATATTATTGAAGGGGTAGAGACTGGGTGATATGCAGATTGAGGAATATGTGTGCATCATGGAGATTTGGTTAGTTGATGAAATGGGGATGGGTGATTTGCACTGAGAGGTTGGGTAAGATAGGTTAGGTAAGATATGGTAATAAGTAGTAATATATGAGTTAGAAGTGAAAGAGGTTTGGTTGACATGATGACTATTCAGGATATAATGGGGAGTGAGTTTGGGATTAAGTAGACATTAGTAAAAATGTAAAGTATGTCTTTGGGTACCTGAGAAGGTAATACAGATAGTTTGCGTTAATGTGGTAGGAAGTTTTGGCATAGGAGGGGTGGATTATAATGTCACATATTCAATTTTAGAAGTTATGTATGAGATGTTTGTGGTGTTTACTTGGTATGTTTTTATTGGGTAATTGCTATTGTGTGTGAGTGCAAATGTATTGTAGATAGGTAGTAATTTGTAATGGGAGGGGATAGTTATAATTACTTAAGCAGATTTTGTGGTTTGTACTCTGTTGGGTGTGGCTTGGTCAAGTTTAAATTACAGGTATTTGGGGGGTGGGTGGGATATGGGGGCAGGGAGAGGAGCGGACTGAGCCTGACTGTAGCAAGGGGGAATGGAGCGGGATGTGCCAAGATCCAAGCAAAGACGAGTTTGTGTTTAAGAAAAAAATCTGAATTGGCCAAGGACTGCTCTGAAACTGTAAATATTTCTTAACCATTTCTCAGGTGGAATAACAGGATAAACTTGCATCACTAGGTTACTGTGGTCTCAATTTAATTTAACAAACACACAGTATTTGATCAGTTATGGATACTATTTGCTAACAGAAGGAAATAAAAGAGAAATGGAAGATGAGTGTGAGTGTGTGTGTGTGTGTGTGGGGGGTGGCTGCTTACAAGCCAAAGCAGAGTGCTCTCCAGGGGATAATGAATATTAGCTAAACAGGTAGACACATACACAAAGTTAATTTTAGCTGTTTGTGTTTGAAAACAGTTCAGACCCTGACTGCACTTTTCTTATAACAATGTATCCACCAGTCAGATAAAAGATAAAGGTGGTACAGCAGCTGCATACTTAGAGTGGTGTTTGTGTTTGGAGACATGAGACATTTACTATTAGACATAATGGTTACATGAAGGTATTTCATATGATTGCTATTCTGATTGAAGTTAAAATATTTTTATGAATTGTTTAATTTTTTATTAATTAATAATGCACTTGTTTTATTATGATTAAATCTTAAGTTTGAGATTTCTTCAAACTGACTCCTAGAACTAATTATATGTTCTAATTATTTTTTTATATTTCCTATGGTAAATAAAATATTTTCAGCAAAGAGTTGAATCTTTAGTTCAAACTCTTCTTTTAAAACTAAAAAACTGAACTAGTGTAGACAGAAACGGCAACCCGAACTCACTGAAAAAATAAAATTTATTGTAAAGCGCTTTTCGTTTGATTTAGTTAACAAACTTCTTCAGTCAAAGATATCATCACAAAGAAAATCTAATATATACCCCAATTAAAAGTTAAATTGGTGCTCATTAAAAAAGAGCAATTGCTACTCATTAAAATAGGAAGAGACGCAATAAACATTTACCATTAAAGGTGTATCACATCTACTTACAACTTAGCTAAACTAAAATATACTACTAATAATTTACAAATATTATTAAATAATACATAAAACATAAAAATATATACACAAGGATAAATCAATTCAGTGCATAAAAAATACAAACTATCACTGATTCAATAAATGTTAAAAGTCATATTTGAATATGTAAATACATTAAAGTTTCTTTTCTTCTCTTTAAGCTTTTAAGTTTCAGAATGCTGCTAATAGAGCAGCATTCATTCAAACCCGGGAAACTGTAGGTGTTTAATCTTATCTGCCATAATTGCTCCAATTCTTCTAACTTGAGGGGTGCAGGACCACCCCTGACATCATGAGAAATCTGGTCTATTACCAAAAATTTAAAACAATGGTCAGGGCAAGTTGATATGTGCTTGGCCAATGCATTTTTTACCTTTTCTTATTAATAGCATAAACATGCTCATACATTCGGTCACATAATCTTCTCTCTGTTTTACCAATGTAAAAAGCATAACAAACTTGGCACTGAGCTAAATAAACAATCATCCTAGAATTACAATTCGCCCTACACTTTAAGGTGAAAAGAGTGTCATGGACCCTAAATGTATTGGATTCTGTTACGTATTTGCAATAATTGCATGCTTGACATTTATACGTCCCACAACTTTAGGAGGCAAACGTTGATGTTGCTCAAAAAATGTCTTTACATGTTTAGCCTTCCTATAAGTCACTTGAGGTTGATGTCCTAACCTAGTGAGTATACTCGAGTCACTCCTAAATAAAACCCATTTTTTTTTAATAATACTTAAGCATATATTGCTGTCAATATTAAAAGTAGTGATGAACATGGGGCCTTGAATAATAGAATTAAGAATATTGTTATCCGTGCTGGCCACAACAGGCTCATGTTCCTCCACATATTGTTTTTGTGTATGCCTAATACCTAATAATGGCTTATACATACGACTAGTTCTCTTATTCGTAACTTCCTCTACCAAGTCATTGATCAATGATTCAGGGTAACCTCGATGTAAAAACATACACTTTAAGAATTGGCATTCCTCATTAAAATCAGAGTCATGACTAACTATGCGGGCTGCCCTAACTAGCTGGCCTTTAATGACAGCCCGTTTCTGATGAAAAGGTTGACAGCTCGAAAAATGAAGAAAGGAGTTTAAATATGTGTTTTTCCTATGAATTTTTGCTAGAAAACTTTCAGACACAAGGTCTTTTGATAGCCATATATCCAAGTAAGGAATACCTTCACTACTAAATGTGGAAGTAAATTTCAAAAACTGGGTTGTGTTATTGAAATAATTCACTACCATATTACTGAATGCTTCATTACCATCCAGTAGGATAAAAATGTCGTCCAAATAACGAGTATAAAAGACTATTCTGTCTTTGATATCCTGCTCACTAAATACAAAGGCATGCTCCCAGTGGGCCATTACCAAATTGGCAATACTAGCCCCACAAGGGGAACCCATAGCTACACCTACAGTTTGTAGATAAATATTGTCTCCAAACATAAAAAAGTTGTTATTAAGAATTAAGTCGATTAGTTCACTGACCAAGTCCGTTTCTCTCCTGGTAGCACTATTTTTCTTTAAAACTTGGCACAACCAGTCAATGGCAATATCATGAGGAATACATGTATACAAATCCCTTATATCAACTGTAAGGAAGTTATATCGTTTGTTAAATTCCAGTCCGTCAATTTCCTTTAGAAATGATCAGGAATCTTTACAGATTTGGGATTCGTGTGTTAAAAATTTCTGTAGAATAGAATCTAGAACTTTTGCACATGCATATGTGGGTGACCCTCGTCCATCAACTAATGGGCGCATAGGGGAGGGGGGTTGGCAACGTCTTTATGAATTTTAGGTATTCCAAACAAATAGGGATACCTAGGATAAACAGTAGACATATAGTTAAACATGCTCTGATCAATTCTTCCCTCTATGTACATTTCTTCAATACTATTTTTAATATTATTGTATGCTCTGTTGGTTTCCGAGCGAGAACTTAGTGTATAAGAAGGGCTATCAAGTAAGTTTACCATACGTTCAAAATAGTCAGAGCTGTCAAAGTCTACTAGCCTCCCTCCCTTGTCTGGTTTGCAAATGCGAATATCATGTGATTTAATAAAATTTAGGCATTCTCTTTCAGACGCATCACTATCATTGATGGTGTGCCTAACATGTCCATGTTTAAATCTCTGCCTAATATCAAGTTCACACATTTGCTAAAATACTTGTAATACAGGATGTAATGGAGGATTAAAAGTGCTAGGAATTCTAAAACTATCTCCACTGTCAAAACGTGTGCCCCCTCTGATCATTAAACTAAAGTTTAGTTTCCCAGTAAATAGTTTCACATCTATAATCGTCTTTACTATATGTAGTTTCTGTATGGGAACATATGTGTAACCTTTAGAAAATAGATAGTTTATTGTGTCTCTTCCTACTTTAATCCATAGCAATTACTCTTTTTTAATGAGCACCAATTTAACTTTTATTGGGGTATATGTTAGGTTTTCTTTGTGATGATATCTTTGTTTGAAGAAGTTTGCTATCTAAATCAAACGAAAAGTGCTTTACAATAAATTTTATTTTTTCAGTGAGTTCAGGTTGCCGTTTCTGTCTACACCAGTTCAGTTTTTTGGTTTATTTGTTTTTTCATAACTTCCTCACAGTTTTCTTCTTTTAAAACTATTAATGTTCTTATTGAGTCTAATACTGTTAGCAAAGGGTTCTATAGCTAATGCAAAAAGGTAAAGGTGATAATGGACAGCCTTGTTTTGTGCCTTTTGTAATTTAAAGGAATTAGAAAGAAAATAACCTATTTTAACATAAGCACAAAAGTTATTGTATAACTTAGAAATTAATGCAATTAGCTCAGGTGAGAAGTTATACACTTTAAATGTATTAAACAGGCATGATCAATTAACTGAGTGAAATGCCGTATCTAAATTGAGCTTAATGAGAGAAAGTAATTTTTTTTATTTTTATTTGCATGGTCTGTTAATGTATGTATTCTTATTATGTTATCCTGTATTTGTCTATTGAAAATAAACCCAGTTTGATCATTGTTAATTATAATTCTATTAGCTAAAATGGACATGAACATCTTGCAGTCCACATTTTAAAAGCGGAATGGGCCTGTATGATGAACACTTTTTGTACGATCCTTATCTTGTTTTAAAATAAGTGATATAAGACAATATTCCCATGATGGGAGAGACTTCAGCAATTGTTTCTGTTTCTCTGTAGACCTTATGTAATATTTTAACTCCATTATCCAGTAGTATTTTATATAGTTGTGGTATAACACAATCTAAGCCTGGAGCCTTATCGTTTAAATGATTTATTTGATCTTTTATTTCGGTTAAAGTGAATGGTTTATCATTTTTTATTTGTTCACTTGTTAGTTTATTGTTTATATTTTCCCCTAGTAAAGCTTCAACTGTATCATCATTATCTAGGTTATGTAATATTATTTATACTTTCATAAAATGTTTTAAAGCCCTTAAGAATACTTTTAATACCTGTTCTTTTTATTATCTGTATGGGTTATGATTTATTTGATATGATTTAGTGCTTTAAGAGTCAGTTTATGCAAGCTTAAAGGATTTACTGAATATGCCTGAAGTTTGTTTTTCCAGGTTTATTGAAACTTTATGATTTAGAATTTCAACATATTTTGTATTTAAGTTTTTAAGTTCAGAATGACTGATAGTGTCATTTGCTTTTAGATTTAACTTTAGTGTGTCTATTTTGGCCTGTAGTGTATTCAATTCTTTGTCTCATTCTCTTGTTTTACTAATAGACCGGCTTGTAACTCTTCCATGTACGTAAGCCTTTAATGAATCCCACAGGACAATGTCAGATACTCCAGCATTCGTTTTTATTTCTAGGAAATTTTTGATCTCTTTGACATACTAATCCTTGAATCTGTTTATTTTAATAATGTATGCTGGTAATCTCCTGTGATGTATTAAATTGTTAGTTTTAAAATAATATTAAAGATGATAGCATTGTGGTCCGATAATGGACATGAATCTATTGAAACTTCTCTATGTGGTAACAGATTGTTTGAGACAAAAACTTAATTAATATTTGTCTGTGTTCCATACCTGTATGAATAATGGGTAACTTGAAGTAAGTTAGTTTTCCTTAGCTCATATATATCCTTTAAATTAATTAGATTTATAAAATTCATTAAGTGTTTGGCTGCAGATGTGATTCTTGGCTTTCTACCTCCAGTGGAATCTTTGTCTGATAAAATACAATTAAAATCACTAGCCATTATCACTTCACCTTTCATGTAATAGGCTATAGTATCTAAGTAATTTTTTGCATCTTTAGCTCCAACACGTGGAATCCAATAAGAGATCAGCAATGTGTATAGTTTTCTATTCCACTCAGTTATAACAATGGGTAAAGAGTGGATGAACTGCACCTCAGCATCCTGATTGGAGAACAAATGCTCTCCAGCAGGGTATTGGTGTACAAGTAATGCCTGCTGAAAAATGAGTCTGCCACTTCATGGCAGCATATCAAGCTGCCACAGAGGTCAAACAGAAAAAAAATAATGGCCATCCATTATTTTATGCTCACTAAGTAGTGCTTTAGCTGTTTAGTGAGTGTAAAATTAAAAAGAAAAAAATCAAAAGCAAAA
>NC_056736.1:198623583-198656083 GCF_019279795.1 Protopterus annectens | reverse complement strand
TTAAATCACCCAATAACATAGTGTTTGGAGAGACCTTCATATTCTCCAGTGTTCTCAAGAATGCCAAGTGGGGTTCCTGTAATAGGGAGGGTGTTCTGTAGCAGGCTACAAACTGAAAGGCAGTTTTGCCCACTGTTAGTTGCACATGGATGGTTTCCGATGCCTCGTGCAGTGCCACTAACCTGGAGGTGTAGGTATCTTTGATGAATATAGATACTCCCCCTCCTTTTGTGCTTCGGTCCGAGTTTTGGGGCTGAAATGCATGGTATGAGTTATAACCTGGTAGTGCTGGGGTGCTCTCAGGAGCCTTGAACCAGGTTTCTGTTACTGCACAGACATCGATTTTCTCCATACTGAGGAGAGCCTCGAGTGCTTGCATCTTGAGGTTTAGACTTCTGGCATTGAGTAGCATTACCTTTAGTTTTTTTATCCTTGGGTTGTCTATGGAGGTGGGTTTGCCCTTTGAGCCTTGCCTAAAAAAGGCACTATGGGGGTGGCAAGATCCTTGGCCAGTATACAAAAGCCTAAGAGTGACAGGTGCAAGCCGTCCCTAGCAAAACAATGTGGCTTGTCGAGCATGTCATCCCAGGCTGACAGACACTGGATCCCCTTTGAATGACACCAATACTTTAGCCAATTGTTGAAACTGATCATTTTGTCTTTATAATGTGGCATCATTCTTGGTGAGGGCAAGATGTTACTCAAGGTCAGGGTCATACCAGCCTGGGCTACATGGTCAGAGAGCTCATCTATATCTCTTTTCATGTAGTCCAGGGAGGTATGTCTCAGGTCATTCACACCTGCATGGACAATGATGGAGTCATACTTGTACTTGCTTTGGAGTGACATGAGTGCTTGAGTTATGTGGTGGATCCTGGCACCCGACAGGCAGCTTACAGTGACCTTCACCTTGTTCAGTCTGGTGAGCGGGACGTTAAGATTTTTATTGAAGAGTGCTAATGAGGAGCTCTGTTTGACATAAATAGGTAGTCTTCCAGAGTATGGGAAGTCTCTGGGACAGGAATCTATCCCTCAAACATGTTCTGTTTATTGTGGTGACAATGTTTATGTCCCTAGAGCATGTGGCTTGGAGGGATTGGGATTTCTTTAAGTGGAGCATGTCCAACAGCTCTGGGTTTGATATAACTTTGTATGTTAGGCAGAGATCGCCTCTGAGTAGGCGATATGTGATGGAGTAAAGCTGGAGTTTTTTGAGACGGCCTGCGTAAGGCATCTGTTTGAGGTGAGTAATCCTCTTTGTGAGGTATTTTTGCCACCTTTCCAGTTGTTGTAGATGTCTTGTGAGGTACATACCAAAAGGGGCTTGTACTCTATAATGGGTCTAATGAGTGATGAGTAGAGGGGAACAATGACCTCTTTTTTTCTGGATGAGAAACCTTTTGTGATGAGGTGTGCCACATAGAAGGATTTCCTGACCACTGTGGCGATGTGATTATCAAAGGAGAGACTACTGTCCACCTGTGTCCCAAGGTCTCTTATCACACTTTCGGTGTTAAGTAGACTACCGCCTATGTGGTAGTTCATGGGTACAGAGTTTTTACCAAAGCGGATGACAATGCAATTTTTGGCATTGAGCTTGAGACCATGGCTTTGACACCAAGCATCTGTCTCAGTGAGGCCCTTTTGTAGGATGTCCACATCGTTGGAGTTTTGATTATGGCTTCTAGTTTGCAGTAATCCACAAATTTAGTTAGCCAAAGATCTTCTCTGTTAGCCTGTATTTCAGAGAAGTAGATACCAAACAGGAGAGGACCCAGGACTGAACTCTGTGGTACACTTGTCACTGGTCTGAAGTCTGATTTGGAGTCTGCTACTTTCACAGCATGGATTCTGTCAGTAAGCCAGTTGGCAACCCATCTTGTGACATAGGGATTTATACTTAGTTTAATGAGTTTATCTATAATTCCAGAGTGGGGGATGGTGTCGAACGCCTTGGCGAGATCTAGATAGGCTGTGTGAACCATCTTACCCTATGTTTCCAAAGTCGATCATATGGTCTCAGCTATACAGTCTTTGACTTTATGAAATGTTGAACATGTAAGTAGACCTATATATATATATATATATATATATATATATATATATATATATATATATATATATATATATATATATATATATATATATATATATATTTATATATATATATATGCATGTACACTTATAAATGAGAATATGAGAAAAGTGGCTTACTACTTTAAAGGCATCACTGTACTGTTGAAATCTGTTAAGTGACCAGATGGGAGGAGTCAGAGTGAGGTAGAGACACTTTTTTGTGGGACAGGTATCTAGTTTTCCCTTTCTTTTCTTTTTTTTTTTCTTTTCTCAAGCAGGAAAGGCAGTGAAGAATATGGGGGAGAGGCGAATGTATGGTAAGAGGCCTAGAGGTGGTAGTAGGCACAAACACAGCCAAATACCAATGGCAAAGATTGACAGGGAAGGTGCTGACATACTGAAGGAGGGAAACAACAGTGGCTTTAGGGACATCATGTTAACAAAGAAAACACACTGCTGATGGGGAGGATTAGACAACAAAAAAATGGGAGCGCAAGGATACAACAGGGAGTGCTATACTGTTATGGGGCATAGAATAGTTACCTTCCCCTATACTTCTCTGCCTGTGATTTCCATAGGGAGGTCAGACAGAACCCTGTCCACCCTCCCCACTGGGTTCTGCATACGTAGCTGCTGGTAGTGCCAGGCAGGGATTAGGCTCTACTACTCACAAGAGGAACCTTTCCAGGTGATTGTTGTTGGCATCAATCTGTTGGACCACCAGCTTCCTGAGAACCCTAGACCAGTACCTGTACTATAGTCACCACCCTGGCAAAGCCATGGGTGAGAACAAAGGTGCTCCTAACTGGTAAAGCAAAACCACGGACAGAAGAGGAGGGTCCTTTATTCCCACTCCATGAAGCCACTGGGGAGTCAACTCTGGATGTTTCACAGGGAAATGTAGGAGTTGTCTGGGCTGGATGATGGGGAACCAGGTCTACCACTGACACTGTCATGGCAGATGCTGCATATAACTGTAAAATGAAGTTAGTGGAAAAACATAAGAAAAATAACAAAATAAGTTAAAAAGAAAGAATATCAAAAAATGAAGAGAGACAGGAGGAAGGACTAAATTGTCATAAGAGAGATCTATGCACGGTCAAACACAAATGTGTGTCCAAGTACATGATACAAACAACATGTATAGCTGAAAACTATAACTGATGAGCATCTCAGCTGTCTAGTAAGTAATGTGTGCTTTGTTCTGCTATGATGTGCTGTCCTAACAATGTACTCACAGGGAAACCTTTTGACTTTTTAATTTCTCCAAGTCTTTTGGGTTTCTAATACCATGACAAGAATGGACCCCATTCTTAAGTCAAAGTATGATTAAAGTTCATGAAATTAGTATTGTTTCAGTCTTTGATGTCAGCCAGTAGTGCTGTTCGTAGCACCCGCAATGTGCCAAATAATGACTCCTTCTGCAGTTCGTATGGAGTTACATGTAATGGTAACATTTCCAAATACGATTGTAAATTCTTTTTTATAAGACCCATTGCTCCTACTACTAGTTGCTCTTGTTTCTGCCTGCACATCCTGATATTTTATGACTTTGGTCTCTCTGTACGCAAGACACTGTAGTCACTGGGTGTGGCAATTTTAATGATCAGTGCTACTTTTGTCTTCTTTTCTTGGACCACTATATCCAGTTTTCTATTATGTATCTTTTGGACTGTTGGTAATGGGTGATCCCATGTGATAGAAACTTCATTATTTTATATGATGCTTTGTGGCTCATATTTCCAGTGTTTTTCAGCCACTTCAGTACTATAATGTTTGCACAATCCCCAGTGCAACAGTCTCACCACATTATTATGCCTTTCAGTATACAGTCCTTCTGCCATTAGTGTGTCACAACCAACAAGGTGAGTGACTGTTTCCAATAAGGTTTTACAAAACCTACATTTGTCTGTTTCTCCCACATGTTTCAATGGACTTTGCAAACCAGCGTGTATGTAGCCCACTATCTTGGGCTGCCAAAATTAACCTTTCATTTCTTTGTTTGAATTCACCTCTCTTTAACCATTCCTGCATTTGTTCCTGGCAAACATGAGGTTCTTCCAGAAGTTTTTTATACTTGCAGCTATACTTATGCTTTTTCCACATTTCTTGCCTTCTGATCTGGTTCTTCACCTTATATTCTTTCTTTTGTTTTTTTTTGGCACATTCAGTTGCTGCCTGGTTTTTATCTACTTCTGGTTTGATTTCCATTCCTGCTTGACGTTGATATGTTTCTTAATAATTAAGCAGATAGGTCATCTTAGATTTCTTCACTACATCTGGATCTTGTGAGGTCGGTAGATATGTGTGGATTCCCACGATTGCAGATCTATACATGCAATCAATTTCAAGGAGGCCTATCCCTCCTTCAGAATGGGGAATATATAATCTTGGTATAAACTGATTTTTTAAAAATCTTTTGATGAGCATGAAGCATCCTTCTTGTTTTAATATCCAATCTATCCAACACTTTTTGGGGCCAATCAATCACTCCAAAACTGTACGTTAGGACAGGAAGAGTAAATTGGTTTATAGCTTGGATTTTATTCCTAGATGTCAATGCTGTTCTCAGGATTAATTCAAGTCTTCTAAAGTATTCCTTGCTGGGTTTTATTCGCATTTGTTCAAGTTTTATTGCTGATCCTTCATCAATTCCTAAGTATTGAAATGCTCCCTCTTGCTCAAGTTATTTTACATCACATTCTTGTCCCAAACTGTTGTTTTCCTGGTGCTGCAGTTTTCCTGCTTTAAAGGTTGCTTTTGCACATTTATCAAGACCAAATGACATTCTAATATCATCTAAAAAAGTTTTGACAACCTGCAGTTGTGCTTTCAGTTCCTCATCTGATGAGCTATACAGTTTCAAATCATCAACAAAGAGAAGATAAGAAGTCATTAGACTTCATTGTTTTCTAGGAGCCAAATTAGAGCCATGGCCTAAGCTGTTTAGTAAACAGCTCAATGGATTAATGGCAAGGCAGAATAGCAACAGTGACAGAGAGTCTCCTTGGAATATTCCCCTTTGAATTGTTATCCCTGGGATAATAATCTGTCCGTTATCATGGCTTAATTGCAAAGTGGTCTGCCATTGTTTCATGGTCACTGTAATGTAGTCAATCAGTGTAGGGTGTATCTTATACATTTTTAAGCACTCTTTTATCCATGAATGTAGGATACTATCATATTTTTCTTTTGTAGTCAGTCCATGCCATACTTAGGTTCTTCCCCATTTTACAGTTCTCCACTATAACTTTATTTAACAGCAAATGATCCTTTGTTCCATATGACTTTCTTTTATTGCCCTTTTGTTCTACTGCCATATTGAGTTTTCTTTTAAATGACTATAAACTCAGTCAGTGTCAATTCCCGTGTATAGTTTATATGTCACTGGAAGGCAAGTTATTGGTCTGTAATATTGAGGGTAGCTTGAAGGCTCACTCTTAGTAAGAGCATTGTTTTGCCTGTTGTTAGCTAGTGTGGTGTCTGTTTGGGGAGCGGATATAAATAGTTCTTACTCATGGCTAAATCCTCATGCAAAGATGTTAATACCTTTAACCAAATGTTAGGTACTGCATCTGGGCCTGTGGTTTTCCTTTCCTAACTTTGTTTCAATCTTTCTGTCTGTTTTCAATCTTTCTGGGTATTATTTCATCCCATTTCTTATCCTGTACCTTTAAACTTCGTATTCTTTCCTTTACTTCTTCTCTCCATTTAGCATCTTTGTTATATTCCACAGGATCTTCATGGATACTTCTCCAAAATGTATCTACTTCCTCTTTTTTGGCAGTCTTTAAATTCCTTTTACCTTATTTCCCAATTCTCTATAAAACTTTTTTGGGTCATTAAAAAATTGATTATTTTGTACTTTTCCATTATATTTATCTGTGTATCTTCTAAGTTTTTCCGGCTGTGCTGAATTTTTTAGTTTATTTGTGATAGTGCATGATTGATCCTGGTCTTTTCTAATACTGTCCATTGCTTTAATCACATCTATCTTTCTTAATATTTTTGTTAATCTATTCCCTCTTTTATAATCTTCTAACAGTTGCACGTCTTGTCTTAATTGCTTTATAGTTTTCTCTGTTCAATACTTCCTTGATGGTATTCAATTTCTCCCCTTCCTTTCCCTAGCTATCCTTTGATGTTGTGGTAGAACTTTATCAGTTATTAAGTTAGCTGCACAGTAATATATCCTTTTTACTTCTGTTATATCACATGCATCTCTATGGAAGTCCTAATTACTGAATTCATTTGTTTTATCAAACTTCTTACTTTTTGGGTTTTATTGACCTTCTGCAGTCTATTTCTCTCACTGATCTTAATATATCTAACATTTTGATGGTACATTTTGATGGTATATTGCCTCTTGTATTTATTTTAATCAGCCTAGGAGTGATACTTCATCTTAGATGTCCCAGGACTTCATTTTCTTAGTCACTATGACCCCTTGCTTTTTCTACACATCATTTACTGTAACACTGACATATCTGAATAATCCAAAAACTGGAATGTTCACACACGCGCATACACACACACACACACACACACACATACACACACACACACACACACACACACACACACACACACACACACATGCCCTAGTCCCACAAAGCCAAATTAAAGACTGTTTAAAAAAATGACCAAATGATAAAATTATAAAGTGCTTTCATCCACAGCAATTATAGCCACTTTTTTGAGTGGATGCACCTCTTATTAATATGAAGAAATAAATGACGTAGTTTATTTGCATGAAATTATAAAATGATCCCTAGCATTACACCATAACACCCAGCCATGTGTAGTTTATAATAAATAAAAGTAATTATACTGAAAAAAATGGAAGGGATTCATTAGTTAGTGTTAATGAGTTAAACCAGGCATGTAGGAAGATAAAGGAACAAATTGATTATATGTTTATTGAAGCTGAATATCTGTAGAGGAGCTATTTAACTGTTACCTCCCCAATTACCTTGACCATTTTTGGGATCCCTAAGATCCATAAAAGTGTGTCAGACCCACCAATGAGACCTATAGTGTATGGCAGGGGATTGCTTACGAGTGCTTGTGCTAAATTTCTTGATACTTCTCTAAAACACTTTTTGGATGATGAAATACAAATTTGTATGGATAGTTGGGATTTTTGGGCAAAAATAAAAATGGTTGAGTTTAACAAAGATGATTTGTTGTTTAATGTTGAAGTAAAGAATTTTAATTTAATCAATCCTCACACACAATGTATTGAATGGTTCAGTGAGTTTTTGAATGAGAAAAAAGTTGAACAAGAAAGAATTAATTTGTTTGAGGACCTTCTTGAAATAATTGTAAAAAAGAGTTGCATATATTTTGATGGGAAATTTTACCCTCAGTTGAAAGGAGTTGCTATGGGGGTCAAATGTGGGCTCACTGTTTGTCAATATTGTTGTGGCCAAATGGGAGGAGCAGTTTATAAAGAATCATTAAGGCTCTATAACAGATACCCGGATGATTTATTTTTGGTATGGAAGGATAATGAAGAAAATTTGAATAATTGTATGCATATGTATATTAATCAAAGCACTGACTTTGTGGAATTTACATTTTAGGTAGAAAAGGTAAGGATCTCTTATTTGGATATCCTTCTAGAGAAGGATGCCCTGACGGGCACATATATTTAAAAAATATATAGGAAGCCCAAGTACTCTAAAACTATCCTTCATTTTACTAGTGTGCATCCTTTGCAACAAAAATTGGCCATTGTGAAAGGACAATACAGAAGAGTATTAAGTATGATAGTGAAGGATAGTGATTTTATTTCTGAATGTAGAAATATGGAAGTCATGTTTTTGAACAGGGGATATCCAAGAAGTATGACTAGGAAATTTATGGAGGAAGTAATAAAGAAAAGGGGAAATTTACATTTTACCCATATTTTTACCCCAGATAGCCAGGAAAGGGATGAAAATAAGGACCCTTCTGTTCATCTTGTTTGTCATTATAGATGCTCATTTATTTATACCTTTTATATGGATAGTGGCATTATTAAGTGGGTCCTTGAAAAATTGTGCCATTATGGAGAATGATAAAGATGTTTATGTGAAAGTTGGTGAAAAACTATTATGTATAAAAAATGGAACGGCTTAAAATGTATTTTGGAAAAAGGTATAAAGATTTATAATCCTAATGTCTTGATTAAGCGTATGAGGAAGTGTGGTGACTGCCAGTACTGTAAATGGGTAAAGGTGGGCAAACAATGTCTGATTAATGGAAGTTTAATATTAAGAGGAAGTTTAACTGCCTCACTAAAGGAGTGGTATATGTAACCCTGTGTCAGGAATGCCAATGTTTTTATATCGGTAAGACAAAATGCACCTTAAATGAGCATATATATGAGCATCTTTATGAAATTAAGAAGAAAAAGACTAGTAACACATTGGCCAAACATGTTGTTATTTACCCCGATCATGAGTTTAGGTTTACAGTTGTGGAACAAATTATGCCTGGTAAGCAGGGGGGGGGGGGGTAGGCGCTTGGACTTTGTTGCTTGAAATCAAGGAGTTAATTTGGCAACTTACCTTTGATGCTTTTAGGTTTCCAGGGTTGAGTAAGAACTGCTCTAAAGAAGACTTTAGATATGTAAAAATGTTTTTTTAAAGACGTGTTTTTTCTACATAGTGAAAGTTTATCCTTTTATTTACTCACTTATTATTTATTTTTAATATATACTTAAAAATTAATTATGGGTAGATGTTTGTTTTTATTGAGATAATTTTGCATGTGTTTTTAAACTTGCATGTGTGTGTGTGTGTGTGTGTGTGTGTGTGTGTGTGTGTGCATGTGTGCATGTATGTGTGTTTGTATGTATATACACACACATATATATATATATATATATATATATATTTATATATACACACACACACACACGCACACACACACATATAGATATATATATATATATATATATATATATATATATATATATATATAGATATATATATATATATATATATATACCTATATAGATATATATATATATACCTATATAGATATATATATACATATACAGAGAGAGAAAGAGCATGTATTTTATTAACTTTTTTGGGTGGGATTTTGTGTTGTGCCTCATTTTGAAAAATGCATTACAACCTTACTATACTCATTTATTTCTTTAAGAAAGCCATCTGTTTGATATTCATGTGACTTAATGTGGGTATAAAAAATGTGAATTAGAGCTATGTGTTATCTGATGAATTCTTGGGGATTCTGGGACAAAAGCACTTATCCTTGTTATTGTGGATATATCTATCATTGGTGG
Source organism: Protopterus annectens (assembly GCF_019279795.1). Taxonomy (NCBI): domain Eukaryota; kingdom Metazoa; phylum Chordata; order Ceratodontiformes; family Protopteridae; genus Protopterus; species Protopterus annectens. The sequence continues at coordinate 198,646,710 of NC_056736.1, read as the reverse complement.
TCACCTTTGGATTTATTAAAGCTTTGAAAACAACTACTTGGCTTGCCTATACTTGCTAGATAATTCTCCCAAACAGAGATCTAAACTAATACACAGAAGATTAATAACAGGCTATATGGGAGCAAAACAGTCAATAAAAAGCTAATTGGAGCAATTCATTCTATGGAAAAACTGCAGAAGGAATGTGGAATGTTTTAAGGGAGAAATTGTTTGAACACAAAAAAAATTAAATAAATAAATAAATACATAAATAATTAAATAAAATGTTTAACATCAGGATTAAGGCAGACAACATCAGCAGGATATATTTCTATAAGAATATTGATTAAGGTGAGAGAGAGAAAAAATATAAGAAATGGAAAAGAAGTCAAACTATGACTTTAAAAACTGAAATAAACAAGACAAACTGACAAATTACAGTGTGAGACAAGGCCAAGAAAAAATTTAAGAAAATGTATGTAAAGATATTGAGCATAATAGGAAACTATTTTATAGATACATAAGATGTGGCTGGAGAAAAGACATACAAATTGATAAACTGTGTATAGAGTCCAAATTTTATTCTCAGACACATCAGATTACAGAAATATTTACAAAATATTATGCAAAACAGTTTGGCTCCATAAAGTGGGTAGTAAATTATTCGAGTGACATCTAGGTGACCTCAGATACTAAAATCATATTAGATTATACAAAAAAAATGGATGTAAACAGAGCAAAGGGAGGAGCCAGAATTAATAATAATGACCTGAAAACACTTCAGCATGAACTTACAATACCAAAATATTGGATATTTACTAGGTCAAATGAAAAAGGAAAGATTTCTCATGATTGGAGTCATTCACTTGTTAAACCTCTCTGTAAGGGAAAGGGATAGGGAAGTGGGACAATCCCAGCATCATATGTTTACTTCTATATTGTGATAAAAATAATGGAGAGGGTCATATTGTATACATTTTTGTCAGAAATGGAAAGGTTGAAACTTGAAACCATATAACAGCATGGGTATGCTGAAAATAGTTCCATCACCACCTGTAACATGATTTTCTATTACAATATGATAACAGCTATGGATGAAACATTGTGCTGTGATGTAGTTTATATAGATTTTAACTTCAGTATTTGATAGGGTCATACACAAAACACTGATCAATAAATTAGAGTAACTAAGTATCGATGTCCTCTTGATAAGATGGATAGCTGCATGGCTTACAAATAGGACATTGCAAGTATACAGAAACTGGAGAGGTGCAATTTGAGGTTACAGTTCAGGCATCCTACAGGGTTCTATTCTATGCCCATATTTGCTTAGATTTGCAGATGACTTGAAAATGGGTAAACTGATTTCATGGGTTACATACAGGGCATGCCTCCATAAAGAACTTGACCAAACTGACCATTTGGCACAGTAGACTGGCATGTTGAAAAATACATCAAAACTAAGCATATGAGATTTAGGAGACATAAATTGAAAAGTGAATACATAATAGAGCACACAATGATGAAATGGTAGATTCATTTAAGGACTGATTATATGGGTAAGTCCAGATTTGAGTTTTTCTAATCACATCAAAAAATTAGCTAATGATAGTTATAGAACTATCGGCTGTGCAAAAAGATTTATAAAGTCTAGGAAATAAGAAATGACAAAGTCATTGTTTGTTAGTCATATTAGAACCAAATTGAGTATGGAATACCAATATGGAAACCTTTTAAGAAGACAAGCATGAGTAAACTGGAAATAGTACAGTGAAAATATAGCAAGGGCATTCATGAATGTGAAAATTTAAGTTATGAAAAACTAAAATATCTGAACTTGTACAGTGTCTAATATGGTTATTTAAGAGGAGACCTTATTCAGGTATATAGGACATTTACAGACTGATACCTCTGGGAAGGTTTGTATACTGCAACACACTATAGCACATTTTGTGTGCAGATTCACTTCTAAACTAACCATCAGCAGAATGCTCCCCAATATATTACAGTGACCTTCTCAAGGTTATCATCTACTACTCATCCCAAACACATATATTCTTAACAAATGCATACCAACTCTTGCATATTCATCCTTCACACATCTTCATCTCATCCCACACTAAATTCTCTAGTCCTATCCAAGGCTCTGCTTTCCACTAAACAATTATTTATCCCTCGTTATCTCTCTCTCTGTCTCTCTCAGTTTTTTTTTTCACAGTAGTGTGGGTTCTAAGCAATTATTACCCTTTAACTACATGATCGCCTAACAATCTCCGGTACTGTCTTTGTATAAAAAGTTCTTTTAAAGTATGTGTATCCTGGTCTACCTACAAATAATAACTGGAAAAGTGCCCTCTGCTAGAGGTCCCTAGGGCAGGCAGCTGTTTGTTGGCTATGCCCTAAGGCCGGCTATGATTGTGCAGTGAATCCACCAAAACTGTGTTTGTATTAATTTTTATAAAATGCTTACTTTAGTATATATGTACTACAGTGCATCCTCCAAAACTATAATTATTTTAAAAGGTTAACTTCAGTGTTTGTGGATTACACAGTCATTGTTTAACTCTTGACATGTCTCAATTATAATCTTATAAATGCTTTGTCTTTAATATACGGGGTTAGGTTAGTTTTCTCATTGTATTTGTGTTATTATGTGTTCAAGACATGGATGCCAATAGGTGAATTGCAGCATCCATGTCGAGAACACATAATAATTAGATTTGATCAGTGAGACCCAATTGTAACTCTTTAACTCTTTGTAGTGCATGGTGTTATATCTACTCCATGTACTTCCAGTTACTACAAAAAAAAGCCAAAGTGTTTTACCAGCTTTTAAACCAATAAAATACTTAGCAAGTGTTGTCACATTTACATGCTGTCCATGCAACAACACTTAGCAAGTGTTTCATAGATAGCAAGAAAATATAATTGCTGTAAAAAATCAGGGACAGTTTTAAAATTCTTCTCTAGTTTAAACAAGTTACTTACAGACTGACTTATGTAAACATCTGCAGATAGATAAGACAAGATATTCAAGGACAGTTGGGGACAAGGAACATCTTTACCATGAAACCTGACCATAACAGTGCTTAGGTGGTGTGGTGTATAACAATAGTTACATACTTCTGCATGTACTGGTATGGTTAAGTCTCACACTACAAGTGCTTAAGTATATATTTTGTCAGATTTTTGGATGTAATCACGGTGCTTCATGCACTACAGATGTTTCTCTCATTATCATAATAACATTTTATGTGTGTGTGTGTGTGTGTGTGTGTGTGTGTGTGTGTGTGTGTGAGCGTCTGCATGTGTACATATGTGATTGTGTGTGTGTGTGTGTGTGTGTGTGTGTGTGTGTGTGTGTGTGTGTGTGTGGGTGCGTGGGTATGTGTATGTGTGTGTGTGTTCGCGTGTGTAACCATGGAGCTTATCTTCCCAAGTCTCCATTGAAAAAGAGTTTTATTTCTCAATCAGACTTTCCTGGTAAACAAATGTAAATAAATCAATTGTTTTATTAATGCTTTCTGACATGTTATCTATCAAAAAATGACCATAAGAAGTTGAACTGAATGATTTTGGGGGAAAACATATCACAAAAATGTATTCTGCCTCAGGAGAGATATTGATGTAAGCTGCCTTCTTCCTTGTAGACAAACTCCATCCCCATATCACCTTCCCTATTTTTTCATCAGTGGATCTCTGAATGTCTTTTATATTCAGAAATTTGCAGCATACTTCCATTCTCCTAAACCTTTAGTGAATACTGTAAATACTGTTTCAACAATGTTTGCCCCTAGCTTTCTTGTTATCTTTAATCATCTAGTAGATGCCGTTATTTATCTTCTTCCTCTTTAATCATAAATCTCTCCTTTTTAACAACATCTGGGAGCTTTCACTTCAGTCTAGCATTAATCCTTACTACATGTGTAGCAACCTTTCTACTGTCCATGATAAAGGCCCAGAATACTCCTACTAGTTTACTGCCCTCCACCATTTAAATGCCTCCTCCTTATTTTTCTGTTCTGTATGGAACTCCATACTCACCCTGCTCCATCTCATCGTTAACAGAGCCTTCAATTTACCTGCGTAAATGTCTAAATGTAAACATCCTAAATTCTATTTAAGAACATCAGTGATGTTGATATAAACATGTACATGAAAAATGTATATGAATTGCTGGAAATGCTCCACCTGAGGAAAACCCAATCTACCCGAGCTACACGCTCTAGGGACCTTAACCTGACCTCAACAATAAACAGGACTTGTTGGAGAGATAGATTCATGTCCCAGAGACTCCCCCTGCTCTGGAATAAGGTCCCCATATATGAGAGGTAGAGCTCCTCATTAGCGGTCTTCAAGAGGAATCTTGATGAGTGGATGGGGAACAGGGAACTTATCCCAGGAATCAGTTCTGTGGCCCTGCTCGACAAAGGTGCAGGTAACTCAATCACGTGGGAGGCACAAGCCAAAACAATTTGGCTAGGCTTAATTATGCCCTAGGGCCAATAGCCTAGTACCTACCTATGCACCTATGAACCTATGAAATGCAAATGTAAATGACATTTTCTTAACTGTATTCATCTACAGTCAATCAATGTCTGTATATCACAGTGATTCGATGCAAATGGCTAGCAAATTTATTTTCATAGTAGATGCATCATTTGCAACCTCATGACTAAACACCTCTGTGTTAACAGAAATATACATACCAATGAACACTGCTATTGCATGCAAATTTGGTGATATATCTCTCCAAATGTAATCACTGTAGCCAGTATTAAACAAATATTAGACTAGCAGTATTCCAATCACCTAAGTCAATTACTGATTATAATTGTGGAACCTCAGTAGAATAAACCCATGTCAATATATTCTCTCATAATGTGCACATCAGGTATGCAGAAATGACACTGTATAATGCAGTCAACTTCTTAGGTTCATGGGTTCATAGGTTCATACTAGGCTATCTGCCATAGGGCATTTATAAGCCTAGCCAGAGTGTGTTTGGCTTTTTGCCACCCATTTTAAATTAATTTTGCTATGCCCTTTTTCGAGGTTAGTATACTGTGCCTCTGTCTAACAGAGACACAGTATACTGTGCCTCTGTCTAACAGTGACACAGAAGTGATATCCGGGGTAAACCTATGATCTCCCATCCACTCATCAAGATTCCTCTTGAAGAGAGTCAATGAGGGACTCTGCCTAACCTGGACTGGGATTTTATTCCAGAGTGAAGGGAGCCTCTGGGTTATGAATCTGTCCCTCCAGCATGTCCTATTTATTTCAGTGCTTAGGTTCAAGTCTCTCGAGCACGTAGTTCGATGGGATTTGGATTTTCTGAGGTGCAGCATGTCCATTAATTCCGGGTTGGACATGGCTTTATATGTCATGCACAGATCGCCTCTGAGCAGGCGGTATGCCACTGAGTAGAGCTGGAGTTTCTTTAACCGGGCAGCATATGGCATCTGTTTGAGCTCTTTGATCCTCTTGGTGAGGTATTTTTGGGGTATTTCCAGTTGCTGCAGGTGTCTGGAAAGGTACATCCCAAAAGGGGCATTGTACTCAATTATGGGCCTGATGAAGGATGAGTAAAGAGGCGTGATGACCTCCCCTGATCTAGATGTGAATCTTTCATGATTAGGTAGGCTATATAAAATGTTTTTCTAACCACTTTGGCCACGTGGTTGTCAAATGAGAGATTGCTATCAACTTGGGTCCCCAGGTCCCTAATTACTTCTTCTGTACTTAATGGATTACCACCTATGTGGTAATTTGTGGGCACTTTGTTTTTGCCAAAGGGGATGACTATACACTTTTTGGCGTTTAGCTTGAGGCCATGGCTCTGGCACCAGTTGTCTGTTTCTATGAGGCCCTTTAGGAGGATGCTTGTGTTGGCTAGAGAGTCGATTATGGCGGCCAGTTTGCAGTCATCTGCGAACATGGTCAGCCACAGTCTTTCCGTGTTGGCCTGTACCTCCGAGAAATATATACTGAACAAGAGAGGTCTCAGGACTGAGCCTTGTGGGATGCCACTTGTAACTGGTTTGGAGTCTGACATGGCTCCAGCAATTCTAACCATGTGGGTTCTGTCCCTGAGCCAGTTTGCAACCCATCTAGTGACATAGGGGTTTATATTTAAGTTGGTGAGTTTATCTATAATGCTCGAGTGGGGTATTGTATCGAAGGCTTTTGCGAGGTCCAGGTAGGCTGTGTGGACCACCTTCCCCTCGTCAATGGCCTTGGTGACTGTTTCAAAGAAATCGACCAGGTTTAAGAGGCAGGATTTGCCCTTAACAAAGCCGAACTGGGTAGGATCCAGTGTCTGTAGGTCCCCAATATCTTTATTTATGAGGTCCCTGATGATCCTTTCCATAGCTATGCAGACCAAGCTAGTCAGGCTTATGGGGCGATAGTTTCCATGATCCATTGAGGCACCACCTTTGTGGAGAGGGACCACTGTTGCTGTACGCCACTCTTTGGGTACATATCCTGTAGTAAGGCTAAGATTGAACAGTAGTTTTATGTTTGGGTTTAGCTCTTCTTGGAGTTCATGTAGGATGCAGCCTGGGACACTGTCTGGTCCCATTGATGCTGTGTTTTTTGCTTTGGAGAGGGTGGCTCTTAGCTGAGCATCTGTTCTCTCAAAACTGGCCTCAAACAGATGCCTTACACAGACCGTCTCAAAAAACTCCAGTTTTACTCCATCGCATATCGCCTACTCAGAGGCGATCTCTGCCTAACATACAAAGCTATGTCAAACCCAGAGCTGTTGGACATGCTCCACTTAAAGAAATCCCAATCCCTCTGAGCTACATGCTCTAGGGACCTAAACCTTGTCACCACAATAAACAGAACATGCTGGAGGGATAGATTCCTGTCCCAGAGACTTCCCATACTCTGGAACAGACTACCTATCTATGTCAAACAGAGCTCCTCATTAGCACTCTTCAAGAAAACTCTTGATGATTGGATGGGTAATAAGAAATTCACCCTGGGGATCACTTTTGTGGTTCTGCTTGACAGGGGCACAAGAAAATAATTTTCTTGGGTGGCGAAAGCCAGGGTACCTTTTTGGCTAGGCTTGTACAGGCCCTAGGGCCAATAGCCTAGTACCTACCTATGAACCTATGAAAAATAAGATTACTAGTGTTTCATGTTAATGATAAAACATTCAGTAGCAAACACATTACTTATTACACTCTCTACAATAAGCTTTATGTCATGCATTAACATGTATTATCATTAACATGAAAGACAAGCAATCTTACAGCTGAGTAAAATATCATTAGATGTCATGTCTAAAAAACATACAGCTTGCATAAGACACAGGCAGCATCATCATGTCCATTCACCAAAATGTAATAAAAAACTATATTACCAATATACAATTTCACTATGGATCAAGTCATTTAAATGTATTGTTCTGAAATAGATTTGGTACAGGCCTCAATAGTTTGCACATGCCTATGTAATGGCAAACATACTTCCATGCATTACTGTGCAATATTTTCTGGACATTTATTAGTTTATGTCTTTTATCACCACTGCAATTACAATTTGACTGTCTTAATGCATTTGTATTTTTCATTACATTTATGTCTTTAACATATTTGATATCTGATTATTATGCTGTTGTTGTTTGCATCTTGTTTTACCACTAAGGCCTGATTCATGGCTGAAAAATGTCCTTGGACCAGTCCACTTAACCCAATTAGCAAATATTAAATAAATAACGATATAAGTACCATAACAGTAGATCTTTGAGGAAAGGTCTGTGGAAAAGCAAATTATAAAGATTGGGATTACCCATGGTTTTCTAAGTATTGGTTATCATCAGGGAGAAAAATCAATCCAGTACCAGGTCCATGCCAGTCAAGATAATGAATTAGATATCACAAGGTTATCTTAAAAACCCCACATTTTCTTATTTCGCTTTAGTTCTTCTAGCCTGAAACTCCACATGACTATCACACAACTAAGTCTAGACTGTCTTCTCATAATTCTTTATAACTCCACAAGTTATCACTCTAGCTATATCCCTAAACTTAGTAGCACAACACTATAGTATGCACTCTCATATACAAACACCACACATTATAATAATATCTGCCCACAATTGTTCAAGAACTACATAACAGACCAATTCAGAACTAAACACATATGCTCTCATTTCTTCTCCAGAAAAAACACAATACTCTCTCACACTCATCGCCTAACTCCAACATCTGTATCACCATTTTAACACCAGGCTCAGCATAAGTGGGGACATCCACCCCAACCCAGGCCCAAATCCATCCTGTCAAACACAAAATGCTCCAGCACAATTGTCAGAGCATAATACCCCTACTATCTTCATCCCTGGGCAAATCAACAACAGCCCAAAACCAACCATCTTTTAATGCTAAATATTAATATTAGAAGTATCAAAAATAAAATACCTGAACTCCAGGTCACAATAGCACACTACTCCCCAGACAGAGTTGCTTTAACAGAAACCTGGCTAAATAAAAACATAGCTAACTCAGAAGTTCTCCCTACTGGCTACAATATCATTAGACAAGACAGACCACTTCATAAAGGGGTGGAACTGCCTTACTGTATAAGTCCATCTTAACTTTACGTTAAATACCAAACTCCTACCCCTCCCCCAATAATTGGGACATATTTATCTCACAACTTCAACTTCACCCTAAAAAGGTCATCACCACAATTGTGATCTATATTCCACCTGGTAATACACCTGCTAGCTTTGAAGACTTCTTATCCTGGTGTTCTTCCAAATACTCACAAGAAACCCTCATTCTGGGGAATTTCAACCTAGATTGGTTCACCTGTATATCAGAACCACCAAGCAATCTAATAAATCTCCATGGCTACCAGCAGCTAGTCCAAATTCCAACTAGATGTGATAAAAAAAATCTAAAAGGGAATCTATCCTTGACTGGGTCCTAACTAACAACCCCACATTGTACCCCCACACAGGCAGTCTCCCAGACACCTTAAGTGATCACAACATAATATACCTTATACATAGTAGAACAAGCATATTCAAAACCACTAACTATAAATCCATTAGAAACACAAAACATTTCTTTCCTGAGGTCCTCAATACTTTACTCTGTAACTGTGACTGGACCCCCCCCTAAAATCCCTCCCACTTGACCAGGCTGTAGCATATTTCAACAAAACATTTCTACAACACCTAGACACTGTCACTTCATTGCACAAAATCAAGGTTAGAACCTCTACAAACCCCTGGCTGAGTAAAGAAACCAAACATATCCTCTAATCCAGAGACACTGCCTGGCTTTACTATAAAAAAAAACAAAGAAACACAAAGCCTAAGCACCAAAAACTGTGACACCATGCAAAAAAATGCATTAGGCTGGACAAAAAATCCTACTACATGACATTACAAACTAAATACCAATACAACCCCCAACAATTTTGGAAAAATGTAAACCAGCTACTAAAACTCACCCAAAAGGTTACCCCAAACCAACCACCCCTGACACTAAAGTTCCCATCGAAACACAATTCATCTCCCACTTTGTGAACTCAGTTCTGTTCTTAGTATCACAGGACAGTTCCAACCTCAGTACCCCCCCAACACAAATAACATTAATACAAGCTTTACCCTCAAAACAGTTTCTACCACTTCAATGAAAAGCAAGCTCGCCAAACTAAAAACCTCATCAACAGCAGCCAACCTACTTCCCAGCTATTTCTTAAAACTCACAGCAGATGCTATTGCTATCCCAATCTCCACTCTCAAAAAAAGATCAGTTGATGAAAACTATGTGCCCAAACTCTGGAAAATATCCTATGTTACAGCCACAGTGTGGCACTGGTGATGGGTCTACTGGTAGAGGTGGAATCACCATCTTTGACAGTATGTGTTCTGTTGGTGAGCCATTTGGCTACCTATCTAGTGGTGTAAGTGTTAGCACTTAGCTGGGAGAGTTTCTCAATGATACCTGCACTGGAGATTGTGTCAAAGGCTTTGGCTAGGTCCAGATAGATGGCACACACTGTCTTACCTTCATTCAGGGCTTTGGTGACTTTCTTGAAGAAGTCTGCAAGGTACAGTAAGCATGATCTACCCTTAATGAAGCCAAACAGGGTTGGATATAAAGTTTGAAGGTCATCTATGTCCTTGCTGATAAGGTACATGATGATCCTTTCTATGGCCTTGCAGATAAAGCTGGTTAGACTTATGGGTCTCTAGTTCCCAGGGTCAGTTAATGTCCCCCTTATGCAAGGGGGTTACCATTGCTGTTCTCTGTTCTGCTGGTACAAAGTCAGTTCTCAAGCTATGGCTAAGGAGATCAGCAAGTGGGTCAGCGAAGTCCTGTTTGAGATTGCTTAGTAAGCAACCTAGGATGTCATCTGGTCCCATTGAGGCCATGTTTTTGGCCTTGGAGAATGCAGATATGATTTGATCTCTAGATATAATAGATAAAGAACTGGTGTCAGGAATGTTTTGTGATATGGCTGGTGGGGATGCGGGGTTGAAATTTACACCAAATCTGTCTGCTACTGGGTTGGCAATTTCCTCTGGTATAGTGTGAGTGGTACTATCTACTACTAATTGGGCACATAGCTGGGCACTCACTCCCTTTTAGATTTTAGACCTAGTTAAAGAATGCCTTATAATTGTCCTGGGGTAGGGATGCTATTTTCACTTCATAATTGGCTTTAAAGGACTTTACAAGACTTCTGATTTGCTTGTTCCATCTGTGGAGGGAATTATTCCTCTGCAGAGGCAATCACTTCTTATTCTTGGACATCAGTTTCCTCCTTTTGTTATACAATCTGATTATAGTAGATGTCCATCAAGGTGGCTTTTATTTTTGGGAGGACCTGGTCTTAATCTGGTAAGGTATAGCTGAGTCTATACAGTTGCTAAGATGATTATATAGGGCATTTGTGTACATCTCTGCATAATACTCAGTATAGCCTGTAATTGCAGGGGTATAAAACTTTTTATAGCATCCCTTAGTAGGCTGTAGTTTGCTTTGGAGAAGTTCCTTAGATTTTTTTGTTCCTTTGGGGGTGTGAGGTCCAATGCAGACTGATTTATGGTCTGCCTTACCAGGGAGGGCATCACACAAGGGGCAGTGCAGTGACCATTCATCTAGTGGACTACCACTTCAAGGAATTTACAGCCTCTTGTGGGAGTGCAGACTATCTGTTCCAGAATATTTGAATTGACAAAGTCCAGGAACCTCTGGGTGAGCATATTTGAGCTTGTGTATTTTACCCAGTCAATGGAGAGACAATTAAAATCTCCCATGACTAAGGTGTTGGACTGTAAGGCGAGTGACTCCAGTAAGTCCAGATAGGTATTGTGCTTTTCTTGGTTCACTGCCCTTCCCTACAAGCCTTACACTGGCTTGAATTTCCAGACCTATTAAGGTACCATCAACTCAGCCTAGCTCATTTAATTCTCTACTATCGTGCGAAAACCCTGACCTGACTGGCATGCTGAACTTCTACAATTCAAATAGACAACTTCCGTCCTCCAACAAAGCCTTAATTGAAACCATCACATGCAAAAACAACTACGGGGAGTCACTATTTACCCATGAAATAGCAAAAATGTTGAACAACCTTCCCCCTGACCTCAGACTACAAAACTCCACACCCTCCATCAAAAGCTTATTTAAAACATACCTCTTCACCAACCATTTATGCAACTGTAGTGTAGGATGTTATATTTGAGTTGGGGGGGGGGGGTTGTGTCTATGTGTTTGTGTGTGCTATATCTGTAGTGTAGCGTCAGGATTTTGAATTTTGCAGTTTTAGAGTTTCGGTGTTTGGTGTCTTAGGCTATGTAATTTCGAAATATTGAAATTCGGGATTTCAGTATTTGAAAATGACATAGTGAATCCATATATGTATATATATATATATATATATATATATATATATATATATATATATATATATATATATATATATATATATATATATATATATGCCTGTGCTCTTACATGTATATTTGCTTGAATGTATATATGGAAAGTTAAACATTTATATAATCTTATTCAGTTGTGAAATATCTTGCAATGCTCTACCAGATTCTTACTTACTCTCATTGTATATTTTGTACACTTGTAATTTCAACCAAAATGGATATATCCACTTATTATATACTAACTGCTGTAAAGTCTACAATCTGTATGCTACTACTCTGTAATGTCTCTTCTGTAATTTTTTCTTCCCTTTGTTAACTTATGGAGTTTTTCTCCCCAGGACTCGAAAACGGACACTTGTCCAGTTGGACTATCCTAGTAAACAAATGTTAAATAAATAAAATAAATAAATAGAGGGGGACACATATCTAGCAGTGATGTTTTAGGGTGTTTTGCCTATACTTAATTGGTCATGGAATAGTATGAGAGAGTCGCACTGTTTGACCAGTCTGGCAGTGTACCTGGCTTTAATGAAGATGGATGTACTTCCACCTTTGGTTCTTTCACACTCATTCTGAGGTCTGAACATGTGGAAGGCATTGCAGCCTTACACATCTGGGGTACTCTCTGTGGCCTTGAACCATGTTTCAGTGACTGCACAGACATCAGCATTTTTCAAGGTGAAGAGTGCTTCCAGGAGTACAGTTTCATGTTTAGACTTCTAGCATTAAGTAGAAGAACCTTGAGTTTGTCTCAAGTGGATTTTGCTATGTCGGAAATTTTGTTGTTTTGACATGGTCGAAAAAAGGCACTATGAGGGGAGGCAAGCACCTTAGCCAGTATCTGAAAGCCTAGCGGAGACAGGTGCAGACCATCTCTGGGAAAGCAGCATGCCCTGTTGACCATGTCTTCTCAGGCTTACAAATACTGGATCCCCCAGAATGATACCAGGAACTAAGCCAACTGTTGAAGTCAATCATTTTTGTTTATATTGTGGCATCATCCTGTATGAAGGTAGAATGCTGCTTAGGGCTAGGGTCATACCTGCCTGGAACACATAATCTGAGAGTTCAGTCATGTCTCTCATCATAAAGTCCAGAGAGGTACACATCAAGTCATTCACCCTAACGTGGTCTATGAAAGAGTGATAACAGTACTTGTTGAGAGACTAGCGTGCATGCATGATCTGACGGATCCTGGCACACAATAGACAGCTGACCATGACTTTCTCCTTGTCCATCCTGGTGAGGGGACATCTGTGTGCTTCACTATGGAGCCTCCTCTGACCAAGACATTAGGTTTTGAGGTGTTTTGCCTTAGGGGCTTATTTGGTGTGACACTGATATGTGTGTTGTTATGTGCAATGGTTTCTATACATGTTGAGGTGTGTGCAGATAATTTCCACTTGGAAAGTCTCTGATATTTTGGTAGGCTTCTAGTGAGTAACTCTCTGTATATGGGTTTATGTGTTGTGTCCTTAACTTGTATGAGAGGTGAAGTGTGTGAGCTGACAACCTGTTTGATATCTTGATTTTTGTTTCGTGAAAGGATTGTTTCCCAATTGATAGTGTAATTACATCTCTCACGTATGGTATTTGTTTCAGGACTAAGTGGTTGTCAGTATACATGAGGCAATTATTATATTGCGTCAGGATGTTCAAATCAATCAGGCTATCTGGGGAAATGGTGGGAAATTGACCATCCATAATGGTAGGTTTATACAGTAGTACTTTTGGGGAGTGAGTAAGTTAGATCATTTTATTGATGTAGGAATAACAGAAGGGCTTATTTTGTTGCTGGTTTAGGGTGAAGAGCTGTGACAATGCTGTTCAGTGTGCAGTTTTGTTGGCTGCAGAGCAACAGGGGACTTGGGAGGGTCCTACTGGCAGACATCTAGGGACAATTTAAGTTTTCAGGTGTTTGCATCTATACAGGGCAGTGCTAAACCCCATTGTGTGATGTACAGCTATGCACAAATGGGAGGCTTAAATACAAGTGAAATTCAATAGTTTTAAGACAAACTACTAATGGGAAAGCCACAAACTTGAGCCTTTCCCAGCAATCCCCAGCTCAGATGGAACCTGAGCTACATACTTCTGCCACAAGGGTACAAGGAGGCCCTCCTAATATAAGATGGCTGGTTTAGAGCGCAGTGATACCAGTCTAGATTTAGCAACTCTGAATCTAGCCTATGCTATATAAGATAGTCGTACAGAATTTCAAAGTGCAGAAAAAATGCAGACACAATCAGAAAAATGAAGCAGTAATTCAAATAAACACAGTTAACAAAGTGCAATACAAGCTTAAAATATACTTATTTTTCAATTGTTTGCAGTGGATGCCTTGTATTTCAGTTCAGATGCTCTCCAGATCTCTGGCTAAATTCACCATAGTCTGAGCAGCTCTGGCTAACTGAGAGCAAACTCACAAACATGAGGCTTAAATGCAGGTGAACTTCCAACAGTTTTAAGATAAACTATAAATAAATAACTAAAATAAGAAGTTTGTTTTTATCTTCAGGTTATCCAACATTGCTATATTTCTGTGCAAGGAAAGGCATAGCTAGACTTCTAAAATAATATCATGGCAGGCAAATAAAAATACTTGCATAAGCAGGAAAGCAAACAGTGTGGCATTAATAAAAATTCTGACAGCCCATTGCTATTTTAAAATGCTCTGTACCATTTTCTTGCTTAAATGGTACACTGTAACCATTTTATTGTTAAAATAGTTAGGGATTTACAATTCTGTAATCACGCCACTTAGCTTTCACTTAAATATAGAGTTATTGTTTATAAAGAGATGCGATTTAGTTGTGCATTGCTATGCTATCATGGAATCACTGATGGCATTTTTGAGAAATCTGTGTTGTCATTATTTTTATTCGCTATACTTCTGAACTGAATTTGCTATTTATTTTTTTCTTCTTTCAATCAGTCCCCTGTTTTGTGAGGTCATCTCATGTCCTGTTCTCTGATTAATTGAAAATTAGACTGTCAAGCAGCATGGTTGTTTGGTCTGAGGATGTGAAAAAACTCAGCTGTGAACAGTTTATGCATATTTTAAAGAAGCCTTACAGTGGGAGTGGATCTCTTAGCCTGTAAACATCTTATTATTTTCAATGAGTACTTAATATTTAAAGAAAGAAAGGACAATTAGAATGAAGTCCATATATTCAAAATACATTACCTGGAACAAATTGGAATTATTGATTTCTGAATATGATGATTCATAGCTTTTTCTGTATGCTACTACTCTGTAATGTCTCTTCTGTAAATTTTTCTTCCCTTTGTTAACTTATGGAGTTTTTCTCCCCAGGACTCGAAAACGGACACTTGTCCAGTTGGACTATCCTAGTAAACAAATGTTAAATAAATAAAATAAATTAATAGAGGGGGACACATATCTAGCATTGATGTTTTAGGGTGTTTTGCCTATACTTAATTGGTCATGGAATAGTATGAGAGAGTCGCACTGTTTGACCAATCTGGCAGTGTAACTGGCTTTAATGAAGATGGATGTACTTCCACCTTTGGTTCTTTCACACTCATTCTGAGGTCTGAACATGTGGAAGGCATTGCAGCCTTACACATCTGGGGTACTCTCTGTGGCCTTGAACCATGTTTCAGTGACTGCACAGACATCAGCATTTTTCAAGGTGAAGAGTGCTTCCAGGAGTACAGTTTCATCTTTAGACTTCTAGCATTAAGTAGAAGAACCTTGAGTTTGTCTCAAGTGGATTTTGCTATGTCAGAAATTTTGTTGTTTTGACATGGTCAAAAAAAGGCACTATGAGGGGAGGCAAGCACCTTAGCCAGTATCTGAAAGCCTAGCGGAGACAGGTGCAGACCATCTCTGGGAAAGCAGCATGCCCTGTTGACCATGTCTTCTCAGGCTTACAAATACTGGATCCCCCAGAATGATACCAGGAACTAAGCCAACTGTTGAAGTCAATCATTTTTGTTTATATTGTGGCATCATCCTGTATGAAGGTAGAATGCTGCTTAGGGCTAGGGTCATACCTGCCTGGAACACATAATCTGTGAGTTCAGTCATGTCTCTCATCATAAAGTCCAGAGAGGTACACATCAAGTCATTCACCCTAACGTGGACTATGAAAGAGTGATAACAGTACTTGTTGAGAGACTAGCGTGCATGCATGATCTGACGGATCCTGGCACACAATAGACAGCTGACCATGACTTTCTCCTTGTCCATCCTGGTGAGGGGACATCTGTGTGCTTCACTATGGAGCCTCCTCTGACCAAGACATTAGGTTTTGAGGTGTTTTGCCTTAGGGGCTTATTTGGTGTGACACTGATATGTGTGTTGTTATGTGCAATGGTTTCTATACATGTTGAGGTGTGTGCAGATAATTTCCACTTGGAAGGTCTCTGATATTTTGGTAGGCTTCTAGTGAGTAACTCTGTGTATATGGGTTTATGTGTTGTGTCCTTAACTTGTATGAGAGGTGAAGTGTGTGAGCTGACAACCTGTTTGATATCTTGATTTTTGTTTCGTGAAAGGATTGTTTCCCAATTGATAGTGTAATTACATCTCTCACGTATGGTATTTGTTTCAGGACTAAGTGGTTGTCAGTATACATGAGGCAATTATTATATTGCGTCAGGATGTTAAAATCAATCAGGCTATCTGGGGAAATGGTGGGAAAGTGACCATCCATAATGGCAGGTTTATACAGTAGTACTTTTGGGGAGTGAGTAAGTTAGATAATTTTATTGATGTAGGAATAACAGAAGGGCTTATTTTGTTGCTGGTTTAGGGTGAAGAGCTGTGACAATGCTGTTCAGTGTGCAGTTTTGTTGGCTGCAGAGCAACAGGGGACTTGGGAGGGTCCTACTGGCAGACATCTAGGGACAATTTAAGTTTTCAGGTGTTTGCATCTATACAGGGCAGTGCTAAACCCCATTGTGTGATGCACAGCTATGCACAAATGGGAGGCTTAAATACAAGTGAAATTCAATAGTTTTAAGACAAACTACTAATGGGAAAGCCACAAACTTGAGCCTTTCCCAGCAATCCCCAGCTCAGATGGAACCTGAGCTACATACTTCTGCCACAAGGGTACAAGGAGGCCCTCCTAATATAAGATGGCTGGTTTAGAGTTCAGTGATACCAGTCTAGATTTAGCAACTCTGAATCTAGCCTATGCTATATAAGATAGTCGTAGAGAATTTCAAAGTGCAGAAAAAATGCAGACACAATCAGAAAAATGAAGCAGTAATTCAAATAAACACAGTTAACAAAGTGCAATACAAGCTTAAAATATACTTATTTTTCAATTGTTTGCAGTGGATGCCTTGTATTTCAGTTCAGATGCTCTCCAGATCTCTGGCTAAATTCACCATAGTCTGAGCAGCTCTGGCTAACTGAGAGCAAACTCTCACAAACATGAGGCTTAAATGCAGGTGGACTTCCAACAGTTTTAAGATAAACTATAAATAAATAACTAAAATAAGAAGTTTGTTTTTATCTTCAGGTTATCCAACATTGCTATATTTCTGTGCAAGGAAAGGCATAGCTAGACTTCTAAAATAATATCATGGCAGGCAAATAAAAATACTTGCATAAGCAGGAAAGCAAACAGTGTGGCATTAATAAAAATTCTGACAGCCCATTGCTATTTTAAAATGCTCTGTACCATTTTCTTGCTTAAATGGTACACTGTAACCATTTTATTGTTAAAATAGTTAGAGATTTACAATTCTGTAATCACGCCACTTAGCTTTCACTTAAATATAGAGTTATTGTTTATAAAGAGATGCGATTTAGTTGTGCATTGCTATGCTATCATGGAATCACTGATGGCATTTTTGAGAAATCTGTGTTGTCATTATTTTTATTCGCTATACCTCTGAACTGAATTTGCTATTTATTTTTTTCTTCTTTCAATCAGTCCCCTGTTTTGTGAGGTCATCTCATGTCCTGTTCTCTGATTAATTGAAAATTAGACTGTCAAGCAGCATGGTTGTTTGGTCTGAGGATGTGAAAAAACTCAGCTGTGAACAGTTTATGCATATTTTAAAGAAGCCTTACAGTGGGAGTGGATCTCTTAGCCTGTAAACATCTGATTATTTTCAATGAGTACTTAATATTTAAAGAAAGAAAGGACAATTAGAATGAAGTCCATATATTCAAAATACATTACCTGGAACAAATTGGAATTATTGATTTCTGAATATGATGATTCATAGCTTTTTTCTGTCATTATTTTTAACTGTTTCAAATATTGTTGTTGCATTGTATATTTTGAAATAAGTTTTACTCTTCTATTCTTTGGAAATATTATAAATATGCTTAAAATTTCAATAAAGTTTAAAAAAAAGATTGCAGCCCAATTGATTAATTAATTGATTGATTAACAAGTTAATCAAAATAAAATAAAGTTCTGGACACCACTGTAGGTATAAAAACTCTTTGTATTTTCCACAAAACATTGGATTGGTTTTGGTTTTATTCTATTTTAACAAGTTATCCATTTTGCTCATCCCTATATAGTGTGGCTTCAACATGAACTATGTTTAGAAGTGTTATATATGTTTTATCAGGCAAATCTAGCAGACTAACATTTGATACTTTATAGGACCATAGGATGTTACTAGGCTAATGGCTCTGAGGCCCTTACAAAATTAGCCAAGAGTTTATCCCCCCAAAAATTAACCTCAGTCAACCTCAGTCAATACCTGTCACCCATGTTAATGAGGAACACTGGCGAAACCCACTTGTCAATGTTGCACTTGAAGAGGGTCAGTGAGGTACTCTTTTGACATGCATAGGAAGTCTATTCCAGAGACGGGACAACCTCCGGGAGACAAACCTGTTTCTCCAGCAGGTTTTGTTGATGTCACATATTAGATTTAGGCCTTTTGAGTGAGTAATGCGAGAGGAGTTAGACTTATGTATATGGAGTATCTCTAGTAGTGCAGGGTCCGAAGTTGCCTTGTAGGCGACATGCAGTTCGCCTCTGAGCAATTTGTACGATACCGAGTAGAGTGATAGTGATTTGAGCCTGTTCGCATAGGACAGGTGTTGGGGGCCATAATGGATTCTCTTTGTGAGTTATTTCTGAGTATTTCATAATATTTTTTCTGATGGTCACTCTATAAAGAGAAAGCTGTTGTAAATATTATTCCTTGCCATGCAACTACATGTTTTTTTTTTGTTACCTCTACTTGGTCTTGATTCTCTAACTGAATATTGGCTGACTTCAAAAAAGATCTTTTGATTTCATTTACTTAACTGACCTGTTTATTCATGGGTATGTAGCCTGGAAGGTTTAGTTGTTGGTGCTTGGTGTACAGTATAAAATAAATTCTCTAATTACAAACATAAACTATGTTTGGAACCATAAAATATTACTGTATTATGCCTTATTCTTCATAAATGCTCTGTGGGAGTGAATACAATTTACATTACTGTCACTGCACAAGCATGATGATACAGTGAAGTTCTATTGTGTGGAACAGCTTTACAAAATTCAGGTAGCACACTAACTTATACATCTTAAGCAGGAGACAAACTTATACACAGAACTAGGGAACTCAGAACTGCCACTGGTGAACCATGTAAAACATGATTAATAATTTCTCATTTTGTTGGCATTTTCAGTTCTATATGCTTCAAATTCTCCTTGCAGAAGGGCAAATTAGCCAGAGACTTAATTGTTCAGTAGTTGTTTGCTGTTCAATCTGCACTTGAGAGCTACTTCTGCCTGTTTTAAAATTAAGAAATTCCAGGATCATCCATTTTGTGGCAGAAATTCTTTACTTGGTCTCTTTGAGTCAGGGCACACTCCAGGGAGCTAATAGTGTGGATGTTTATTGGCTCAATGGCATAGAAGTCAGCATTCAAGCTTTTTTTCTCTGCTATAAATCAGGTGAGTTTGTGCAGAGCTGTCCACCATGCAGCAACAGTTGGTAGTGCCATATATAGTAACAAACACCTAGACAGTAAAATGTCCATATAGAGTTAGGACTGAAACCTGTTAAGCTTTGTGGCATTGAACAGAATTAAGCTTAGAGCAGCAAGCTTGCACATTGCACTTCCATATCCTAGCATTATATACCATCTTGCCTTTAAACTCAGAAACTAGTTTGTGTATAGAACAGCACTATTTTATCCTAGCACTATATAACATCTTGCGATTAACCCCAGAAATGACCTTAGGAGACCCCTGTTAAAACCCAGTCTTTAATCCTAAACTGCCCACCCTATTGCAGGACTGGACAACATGGATATGAAATTTCCTTATGCCTCTGTGTCTAAATTTGTAGATTTCGACATCCTAAGGCAATATAGCAGTTGTCTCCTTTTCTCAGACAACCAGTTAGTCATTAAAGAAAATAACACTGTATTGAAGTGATGTAAATACACAACTTCCTTGAAGGCAAAAATCTTGAATACAAATGAAGTTGTCAAAAATATCTGCACTACATCCCCCACACATATAGCTCACCACACTCACAGACTGTCTTAAGCTGAGATATCTAAAAGAAACCTTCCCAAATCTCAAAGACCTGCAACACTGCTCCTCAACAATCATTAAGACACACATCAAAAGCAACACCATGCATCCCGCATAAGCCTGCACTCAATTCTCCCCAAGAATAAATCCCATAAGGCAAGCGTGTACTTCATCTAATAATGTCATTGTTGGGGACTCCATTGTGTGACACATCGATGCCCCACTCACCAGGTTAGACAAAGAAAAGATAATGGTTAGTTGCCTATCTGGTGATGGATCTGCAATATTATGCATACATTCAAGTTAGACCACCAATACCAATATAATTCTCTCATAGTCTATGTGGGTGTAAATGATATGAGACATACCTCAATGGACTATATACAATGAGGCATAATGTCTCAGAATATGTGATGCAGACAGGTATGAGCCTTCCTTTGAGAAGCATTTTGCATTTACCAGATATGATGCCACAGTATGAACAGAAAATGATTGATTTCAATAACTGGCATAGTTTCTCTGGTCACTCCAGAGGGATCCAAAATATGCTAGCATGCGAGGACATAGTCAACAAGCCAAATTGCTTTGCTAAGATGGGCTGCACCTGTCCTACCTAGACTTCTAGATAATGGCTAAAATTTTATCCACCCCCTTAGAGCCTTTTTTTAGGTAACACCAAAAAGACAAAACTACTGACATAGTGAAAATGTCTCTAAGCAATCTTAAGGTTTTACTGCTCAATGGCATAAGATTAAACACAAAACTCCACATCTTTCAAGCCCTTCTCACTTTGGAGAATGTTGACATCTGTGCCATTCTCAAGGCTTGGTTTAAAGCCTTAGAAAGCTACAATACCTTCCACAAATTTAGACAAACAGCAACACAGACTGGGGCCAAATGTGGCAGTGTCTTGATCTACATAAGAAACAAACATACCTGCGGGCTGGTAAAACAGTACGATACTATGAAGCTCATTCACATGCAAGTCACCATGCATAAGGTCTCACACCATATCCTGGCTAACTACAGGTCACCATCTATGCCACTAGAGTCTCATGACTCATCTAATCCTACTAGAGGTGATTACCATCCAACCAAACATCCTACTCATAGGTGACATTAACTATCCCTCTAAAGACTGGGAAACTTACACTGCCTGAAACTCACAGATGCAATGCTCCCACACCCTTGAACAGATTGCACATACTTCAACCAGAGGATCAAACATATTGGATCTGGTGCTCATCATCATGGGAAAGCATTACACACACACCCTCCCATGTCATGCCTTCACTAGTAAAGTCAGACCATAAGGTTATCTCCTTTGAAGTCAAACCCCACCAAGGAAAAACAGCTAAACAGGTAACAGTTAGTAACTATTCCAAAGCAAACTACATCATATTAAGTGACAGTTTTTCAAAATGCAAGGTTCTCCCTAACTCTGAGACCACACCTACCTATGCAGAATTATACACAGTCTCCATATACGAACATGTGAATGGCTGCATAGTGGTTGTCATGCCTACCAGAAGTAAAAGCAAAAGAAACACAAAAACAAACCACTATGGTGGGATCCTCATCTAAACAGGATACAAAAGAAATAACTCATGGCCAAGATCAGGAAGAGCAACTCACTTAAAGACAAGTGATTTCTTATTCAACTAATCAGGAAACTTAGAGGACAAATTAAAACCATCAATGCCAACTATGAGGTGAGGATAGCCTCACAGGCTAAAGATAAGCATGAGGTGTTCTTCATCTATGTGTGGGAGGTGGTATAATGGTTAAGGTATTTACATTACAGATGCAAGGTGTAGGCACTGATTCTCACATGGGGTAACTCCCTAGGCTTAAAATGGCCCACAAGGGAAATTAGCCTAGTAATAATCTATGAAACTATGAAGCTATGTCCAGAACCTTAAAGGTAACACACAGCAATGTGCTGAACTGGTGGTTAACAGTATCACCTATACCTATGGATAATAAATTCATCTCAAACTCCATCCACCCTTCAGTTTCTTTGGGTGATTCCCCTCCAACATACTTCCCTCAACTATTAGCAGGGACCAGGTTCTGGCAGTAATTGCTAAAGGCAAGAAATCACCTTTGTGGGTCCTGACAGCATCCTTGGTTGTTTCCTGAACTGAAATATTACCTACCAGTACCACTTGAGATGCTCCGGAATTACAGCCTCAAAACTGGCTATGCTTCAAGTGAACAGAGGACTGCAAGTCATACCCCTCCACAAGAGCAGACCATCAAGTGACCCAGGGAACTACACAGTCATCAGTCTAACAAGCCTAATATGTACAGCCATGAAACAAATTATCATGGAAGTGATAAAGAAGAATAATGGCAACCTACAGACATTGGAAGCATCACAATTTGGCTTTATTAGGGGACGGATATGCCTACTTAACCTGGTAGATGTCTTTAAAGTGGTCATCAAAGCAATGGATGAGGGAAAACAGTGCATATGTGTATCTTGACTTGGCCAAGGCATTCATTACTATATCCCACTCCAGCATTGTTGACAACCTGTCTGCACAAGGCATAAATCCATGCATAACTCACTGGATTGGCAGCTGGATCACAGACAGAGTCCAAGAAGGCAGGATTGGTGAGACCACTTCAAGAGACCATTCACCAGTAGAGTACCCAAGGATTCTGTTCTGGGCCCACTCCTGTGTGGAATCTACATCTGTGAAATTAAGGGTAATGTTAAGGACTTCTGTCTCACCATAT
>NC_056736.1:198576083-198621083 GCF_019279795.1 Protopterus annectens | reverse complement strand
ATTTTCATGTTAAATAGGCACTGGAGGGAGGGATTCAGCAAAAGCCTGCACCAACAGAACTTTCAACACCCACACACAACCTTAAATTTCCCCTGTTAAACCCCATATTTCAACTTACCTCTTATCCTGTACAAGCAATCAACCCAATTTAATTCTATTCACCATCCCTCTCCACCCACCTCCATCCAGCTAACTTGCTAGCACTAATCTAACTTAAAGGAACCATCCCTAGCAAAAGTTTCTGGACAAAAACATCTGCTTGAGGCAAATCAGTTTTGTCTAGGAATGCCCTGCTCCTTTCTCCATTCACAAAAACAACACCAAATAATGGTTTAATGATCACTTTTATCAAAGTGATTGTAATGAAAGTCAATAAATAATTGTTATACTGATAATTAATAAAAATGAACATACACATTAACTAATAAACAAAGAAATGGTAGTCGGTATCATATACCACTGTCACCAGCCACTTTAAAACTTTACAATTTAGTAGGTACGTACCATTATTCACCTATTCAAGCCTAACAAAAAGCAGCATACCTAATGCTCACTGAAATTCTACAGAGTAGCGCACCACCTTCTTCTCACTCACACACACCTCAACACCCCACCCATAAAGAGAATGGAATGTTTTTAGACTCATCTTCTGTGGATAATGTCCTCACCTTTCCACAAGGCTGCTTCACACCACCCTGTTTCTCATTACCATTTCTACCTACATGCTAGATCTCAAAGCTCACAGCAATTAGTGGGAGAAGCTGAGAAAAAAACATTCTTTATTTAGCTAGAAATATCTATATTTAACTGGAATGATTGTTTGTCTTGCTTGCTGTACTCTGCCTGAATATTGCTGATGTCTGTCTGCATTTTATTTTTCCCCACCCAACCACCCAACTGTTGTTGTATTCTTAAACATGGTGGCTTTTGAGTTGACCGCCTCTACTATAAATCTGATTTGGACACTCCTCCCAGCCCCGTCTCATTAGCTTATTCTACTGAGTACAGAGTGATAATTTGTGAAGGCCCACCCCTTAATTTCTTAACCTTGAATTATCTTCTGTTTCCTTCCTTCCCACTTAACTTAAAAAATGCACTTTATTCAGCTGTTGTTAATGTATTCGTATTTCTTCCTATTTCATTTTTGCTGCTTGCTCTTAAAAGTGTTCAGTTGCATTTATTTTGCTGTATTTATTGCTCCTTGGTAGTAGTCTGATTAAATTGTAACTGTTATTCTAAGTCTCTTAGTTTTATTTTAACCATTCGATGTTCAGGCGAGTTGTTTTAAATTAAGAAGGTCTGTATTCTGCACTCTTGTGGCAGGACAGATAGCTTACATTCTTCTAAGTTGAGAATTGCTGGTTGAAGGCTTAGTGTGTCTGATATTCTAAAACTGTCTACAGTCTTGTGGAAGGAGATGGTAGCTTTTGCCCTTCTAAGCTGGGAGCTGCTGGTTTAAGGCTTATTGTGTCTGCTTATTTGAACTGTTTTTTTTTTTCTGAAATTCTTGCACTTTTTTTTGCTGCAACATAGAATAGATTCCGACCCGCTCATTCTAGTTCTCTTTGTATAACTAGAGCAGTAAACCTGGCCATCTTTTGTTGGCGAGGTTTCCCCTGCACCAAAGTGGCAGGAGTGTGCAGTTAGAACTCATCTGATTGAAGGTTGCTGGAACAGGGCTCGGTTTTGAGCTTTTCTGTTGGTTAATTTGTTTAAATCAGTTTGCTACATTAGCACCACGTTTGTGCGAGTTTGCACTTGTTTTAGCAAAGCTCCACAAAGTTTGGCAACAATCTACTGCTCTGCTGTATTTATCTGATTAATCCAAGGCATTGCTGATCTCTGCAAAACTCAAGTAGAATTGCTTACTGTAT
Organism: Protopterus annectens; assembly: GCF_019279795.1. Lineage (NCBI taxonomy): Eukaryota > Metazoa > Chordata > Ceratodontiformes > Protopteridae > Protopterus > Protopterus annectens. The sequence goes on along the minus strand of NC_056736.1, from coordinate 198,619,209 downwards.
ATTGCAATTTTGACCTGCATTTTTATCATATCACTGCTTATTTGAACTGTTTTTTTTTTCTGAAAATGTTGCACTTTGTTTGCTGTAGCATAGACTATATTCAGACTTGCTGAATCTAGCTGGGTTTGTATAATTTTTGCAGTAAACCAGGCCATCTTTTGTAGGAGAGGGTTCCCCTGCACCATAGTACTCCACAGGAGTGTGCATTTAGAAATCATCTGATTGAAGGTTGCTTGAACAGGGCTCAGTTTTGAGCTTTTTTATTGGTTAATTTGTTTAAATCAGTCTGCTCTCATTTGCTATTTAAGCAACACATTTGCACAGGTTTGCACTTGTTTGCGCATCGCTCACTGCTGAGCATTAGTGGGCAGCATTGGCAGTTATAGAGACAAACACTTCTGCCTGCAAATGTTCACTTAATCCTCTCCTGGTGCTCCATTGGTGAGGTCTTCTGATTGTCCATCACTGACATGTGATGCATTCAGTAAGGCTCCTGAGGTACCAGCACAGAGCCTACCCATAGCCCTTCATATTTTTTGTCCACTTCTCCTGTCCTCTACTTTATCTAGTCATTCATGTCCTCTCACTGTTTTCTGACCCATCCACTTACCTGGCATTATGGATGGATAATTTACCACAGTTTTTCCAGCCAGCCTGGTCAACCTGGGGATCCTGAGGAAATATAATCTTTGCCTCATGTGCACTGACAACCACTTCTTCTAGTCCACACAAATTCATTATGTGAGAGATGCATTTATATCAAGAATCTAGAATCCAGGCTCTCTCACCCACCAGTCAGTTCATATGATACTAAGCAGTTTGTCAGGATGCACACCTCACCTCCTGCACTTAGCAAACCAACAACACATAAACATACATATGCAGAGGTCCTTATCAGAAGCTTACCTAAACATCAGAGACCCCCAAACACAAACACAAACACAATTCACATAATACACCTTCTGCAGAACATAGTACACATGATATATCACTCACCAGTGTCACACCAGTCAAGCCGGTAAGGCATAACAAACAAAAACAAACATCTTAGTCACAGGCAACTCAGTTGTGAGACACAAAACTATCCCTCTCACCAGGTTGGATAAGGAAAAAGTCATGGTTAACTGTCTTTTAGATGCCAGTACCCTCCACATTACACACATACTCAAGTCTCTCAGCAATAGGCACTGTTATGACTCCACCATAGTCCATGTTGATGTGAATGACTTGAGACGTATCTCACTGAGCTATATGAAGAGAGACATGACTGGCTTCTCTGATTATGTATCTCAGGCAGGTATGTCCCTAGCCTTAAGCAATATTTAAACTTCATCTAGGATGATACCTCAATGCAAACAAAAAATGTCTGACTTCAACAATTGGCTTAATTTCTGGCATCATTCAAAAGGGATCCAGTATCTGTCAGCCTGGGATGACACTGTCAACAGACCTTGATGCTTTGCTAGAAATGGTCTTCATCTGTCACTCCTAGGATTTCAGTTACTGGCTAAGGTTCTTGCCACCCCAATAGTGCCTTTTGTAGGCAATGTCACAAGAACAAAATTTCTGACATAAAAATACCCTCTTAAAACAACTCAAGGGTCTAAACCAGAAACTGCACTCACTGGAAGCAGTCCTTACCTTGGAAGATGCTAACATTTATGCAGTCACTGAGACCTGGTTTAAGGCTGTGGAGAGCACCCCAGCTATACTAGGTTACATTTCCTTCCACACATTCAGACCTCAAACTGAAGGTGTAAGAACTAAAGGAAGTGGTGCATCAATATTCATTAAATATAAATACACCTCTAGATTGGTTAATTGCTTCAGGTACAATTGACTGTAGGTAAGACCTTTCTTCAGGTCATTGCCAGCTATTGGACCCCCTCCATGAATCAGGACATTCAGTCAGCCAACTTGGATCTACTTGAGTCAATCAAGATACAACCAAAGACCCTGGTTTTGGCTGACTTCAATTACCCAGCCATTGTCTGAGTAAATTATATGTGTTCTAACTCATTTTCCCAAAGATTCCTGGACATTGTTAACTCCAATGCACTGGACTAGTTGGTTGACACACCCACAAAGGGCTCAAACTTCCTGGATCTGGTCCTCATTAACATGGGGGACCACTGCACCACCCCCAGTGTGTGGTCATCCCTGATGAGATCTGACCACAAATCAGTCTCACTAGAATTAACTATAACACAAGACCCCTTTAGAAACTAGACTATAAAATTTCTCCAAGGCCAATTACAACTTCTTATGTGACAGCATAAGTAGCTTCATAGCCCCACTCCACACTGATGGAAAAGACACCTATGCTGAGTTATACACCAATGTGTTATACGAGCACCTGTACAATTGGATTGACTTTGCCGTATGTGATAGAACCAAGGCATGATCTTCAAGGAAAAACAAACTGGCTTGTGGACAACTGCTATTAATAGGCTATGCAATAGGACAAAGAAATTGCTGTCTAAAAGTAGGAAGGAATGGTCTCAAAACTGGAAACACTCCCTCCTCAACTTAAACAAGCAAATAAGACTCCTAGTGAAGTCCTCCAAAGCTAACTATGAATCCAAATCAGCTTCCCTAACTAAGGATAGCCACAAGGCATTCATTAGTTATATCCATATCCTCAACGATAAGGCCCAGATTTGAACTGAACTCATAGTTAATGGCACTACATATACAGGAGCTGTGAATATAGCAAACCTGCTGGCTGACATGTTCAGTGAAAACTTCACTCCCCTGTCTCTGCCACATATATCCCAAAGCATCCCTAACACTTTTCCCCCACCTAGTATCTCTGAGAAGCAGGTCTTAAACGCCCACCCCAAGGCCAAAAATATAGCCTCTATGGGACCTGACAACATCCTGGGCTGTGGTCAACATGGGCTAAAACAGGAATTAGCATCACCACTGGGAACGTCTTTCTATCAAAGCATAAGCACTGGCTTCATCCCAGCAGAATGGAAAATAGCTACCGTCATCCCTTTGCACAAAGGGGGTGCATCCATGGACCCTGGGAACTAAAGACCCATTAGCCTGATCAGCCTTATCTACAAGGCCATGGAACTAATCATCATGGAGCTTATTAGCAAAGATATAGGAAATCTCCAAACACTCAACCCCACACAGTTTGGCTTTGTGAAGAGGAGATCATGCCTGTTAAACTTGGTGGACTTCTTTGAGTCAGTCAACAAAGCCCTAGATGTGGGCAAATCTGTTCATATGGCCTACCAAGACCTAACCAAGGCCTTTGACATAATCCCCCACTCAGGCATCATTGATAAATTCACCCATTTGGGTATCAACTAATATATTGTCAGGTGGGTTGCAAACTGGCTCAATGATAGAACTCATATGGTCAAAATAGGGGACTCCACCTCCTCCAGCAAACCTGTGACCAGTTGTATTCCACAGGGATTGGTTCTGGGACCCCTACTGTTCAGGATCTACTTATCTGAAGTGCAGGCTAAAACTAAAGCACTGTGGCTGACAAAAGTTTGCTGATGACTGTAAACTGGGAGCAATCATTGAAACCCCTAGTGATGTCAACATCCTGCAAGAAGGTCTTACTTACACTAATGACTGGTGCCAAAGACCTGGTCTTAAACTTAATGCAAAAAAATGCATTGTCATCCCCTATAGCTAGGATGATGGTCCTGCAAACTACCAGATCAACTGCAATACCCTAAACACACAGTCAGTGGTGAGAGATCTAGGCATACAGGTCGACAGCAACCTTAACTTTGATCACCATGTCTCCACAGTGGTAAGAAGGGTATGTTATATTGCTCATCTCATAATAAGGGCATTGATTCCAGAAAAAAAAGGTTATAACCTCTCCTTACTCTTCCCTCAACAGGCCAATAATAGGGTATAACACTGCCTTTGGTATGTTTCTTTAAAAACACCTGTAGCAATTGGAGATTCCACAAAGACACCTTACAAAGAAAATTCAGGGTCTACATGATCTGTCTTATGTGGACAGACTGAAATCATTGTCACTTTACTTTGTGTCATATAGACTGCTCAGAGACGAACTGTGCCTTGCATATAGAGCAATCTCTGACCCAGGTTTAATGGAAATGCTGCACATTCACAATTCAATTGGCATATGGGTCACTCTCTCAAAGGACCGTAACCTGGTATGTGACATCAACAGAACTTGCTGGAGAGACAGATTTGTCTCACAGAGGTTGTTCAACCTTTGGAACACGCTTCTTATTCATGTTAAACAAAGCCCCTCATTGGTTCTATTTAAACATAATTTGGACAATTGGATGGGTAAGCAGAAATTTACCATGTGGGTTCCACCTCTGTGCCTCTTGTACAGGGGCAATAGGTGCCTATTTTAGTGTCTGCTTGAAGCAGCCACCCTTGGGAACATGGGTTGAACTTGGCTAGGCTTATAAGGGACCTGGGGCTGTTGGCCTAGTAACTTCCTATGATCCTATGATCCTAAGATCCTATGATCATATGTCCTTTAGTAGCAATGACATTTGGGTTTTGAATAAATCCAGTCCTACTTTGCTAAGATGAACTCCATCATTCCTGTACTGTAAAGGGTTCCTGTATTAAAATATCACTCTGATTTTTAAAATCCTCCCACAGTCTTGCTTGCTGAGACCTTCACTACCCCTTTCCAAATTAACTTTGGAATAATAGTGACCAAAGAACTTCAATGCCTGGAAGTGCTGCTTTAACAAAACCATATCCCTCAAGAACCATGTCAACAGCACTCTTTTGGGTATGACTCCAAGCAATAACTTTGTGGATGTCCACAGAACAAATACTCTCTGTCAAAAACTTGCATCAGCTGCAACCATTGCATTCCCCTCACACCTCCCACATTTTTTGGCATCTAATCCTAGAAAGCTACCACCAGAGTTGACTGGAGCACAGCTCTCAACCCAGTACATGAACAAGTGACCGACATTTATCAACTACCATTTACTTGCAAAATAAAAACAAAAATAACTCCTGCATCTATGACTGAAAGCAAGTAAAATACAGCTACCTGATGTACCTTCTAAAGGCATTAGACATCCACTTTCCCTTGCATTTAGTATAATTAATGGTTTTACCTTCATTTCCCAAGTCTGAAGCTCTCCCAATTCTAATTGAATGCAAAAAAGTCTTTCTCTCCACAGTTTTTTGAAATATGAACCTTTTCTGCTAAACCAAATAAAACTGACCACTTGGGACCTTTACACCTGACATGTGCAAAAAAAATGACCATTTATACCCCCCGTGATAACTTCAACCAATATTTGCCAGGGTGAACAAAACATAGCAGCCTATCTACATCATGTAGCAGCCTCACCTGCTGACATGTTCCAGCTTGATCTGTCTTTCAGCACCAAGTCCAAATCAGCAATACATCATTGACAACCTGCATGTCATTCCATGTCAGTACATCCAAAAAGTCACTCAAATAAAATGCCAAAAAATACAAAACCACTACTAGTGTAGTCCACATCACATACTCCCACATTGAATTGGAAACTAAGTGCAAACCCCTTAAAACCATCTTTAGCATCTGTCATCCAATAGATAAATGCCTATTCACCACTTTGGCCACCACCCTCAGAGCTACTAAGTGCACACTTTTCACCTGACTGCCTCAATAAGGTTCAACCTGTGCACCAAGTACTTCAAACGTAAACCCAATGGCCAACACCCCTCTCTCACCAACACAATCCCCCACTCAGGCATCATTTATAAATTCACACAGCCGGGTATCAACCCATAAATCATCAGGTGGGTTGAAAATTGGCTCACTGATAGAACTCATATGGTCAAAACAGGGGACTCAACCTCCACCAGCAGACCTGTAACCAGTGGTGCTCCACAGGGATCAGATCTGGGACCCCCTACTGTTTGTAATCTACGTCTGTGAAGTATAGGCTAAAACTAAAGCACTATGGATGACGAAGTTTACTGATGACTGCAAACTGGGAGTGATCACTTTGACCTGGTTCAAGGATCCAGAGAGCACCCATGCAATACCAGGCTACAACTCTTACTGCACTTTTCAGCCACTAAACCAGGACTGAAACACTAAAGGTGGAGGACTGTCTGTATTCACCAAGGATATTCACAACACCAGGCTAGATGCCCAACACAATCCGTCTGAAATTCTCCAGGTGCAACTAAGACTAGGTAAGATTGCAAATCAAATTGTAGCTTGCTACCGATCCCCCACATGCCCCAAGATTCTCACTACACATTTCTAAACATACTGGAAAATATTACGATACAATCAAACACCCTAATACTTGGTGATTTCAACTACCCCGCCATTAACTGGGAAAACTACTCAAGTACCAACCCAACACCTTTGCCCAACGGTTCTTGGAATTCATAAATTCCAACGCCCTGGATCAACTAATCCTTAATCCCACCAGGGGCTCCAATATCCTAGACCTGGTCATTACCAACATGGGAAATTGATGCTCCACACCTATGGTCACCCCCTCGTTGGTCAGGTCTGACCATAAGCTAATCACCCTTGACATCCACATCCCATCCCCACCCCCCAATAAGGAAACCTCCATAAAAAACTTCTCCAAAGCCAACTTCATGCTACTCAAGTCAGAAGTGACAAACTTCATGACATCCATGCAGACAGGAACTGAAAGTTCGACTGCTGAATCCTAAGGCACTGTACAAGCACATCCACTCGTGCATGAATCGTGCCATCCCTACTAGAACCAGGATGCTCTCCTCCAAAAAAGGAAGCCAATCTGGTGGTCCCTTGCCATAAACAAACTTTACAACAAAAGGAAGAAACTGTTGTAGAAAAGAGGAAAATCCCAGGATGCAAAAAACTCCCTTACCAGCCTCAGTAAAAAGCTGAGATCCTTCATAAAATCCTCCAAAGCTAGTTACAAAAATAAAATTGCCAAAGATTCCAAAGACAACCACAAAGCATTCTATAGCTATGTCAAGAATCTAAATGGCAATGCTCAGATCTGCTCTGAGCTACAACAGAATGGCATTAAATATACTTATCCCAAGGATATTGCCAATATCCTGGCAGACTGATTCAGTGCAAACTTTAACCCCCCCTCTCACCCCCTAAAGGGCCCATCTCAATACCGAAAGATTGCCAAGTTCCGGTAATAACGGCCACACAGGTAAAAACATACTCTCCAAAGCTAAGAATACAGCATCCATGGGACCAGACGACATCCCAGGCTGTGTACTACATGAACTACAAAATAAACTGGCACCTCACCTAAGTGTCATGTTTAATCATAGCCTCACCTCAAGCTTCATACCCACTGAGTGGCGCACAACTACAGTTATCCCACTCCACAAGGGGGGATCCACCTTGGATCCCGGGAACTATTGCCCCATCAGTCTGATGAGCCTGATCTGCAAGGCCATGGAACGTATTATCATGGAAATTATAAACAAAGACAGTGGCAACCTTCAAACACTGAACCCCACCCAGTTTGGGTTTGTGAAGGGCTGATATTGTCTCCTGAACCTGATTGATTTCTTCAAATCAGTCTCCAGAGCCGTGGACAAGGGTAAGGTGGGCCACACAGTCTGTCTGGACCTCACCAAGGCATTTGTCACTATCCCCCACTCTGGAATCATAGATAAACTTACTAAGCTGGGCATTAATCCCTATGTCACTCGATGGGTTGCCAACGGGCTTACTGACAGAACCCACAATGTAAAAGTAGCCGACTCCAAATCCAGCTCCAGACAAGTGACAAGTGGTATACCTCAGGGTTCAGTCCTGAGACCACTCTTGTTTGGCATCTACTTCTCTGAAGTACAGGCCAACACTAAGGGACTCTGGCTAACAAAGTTCGCAGATGACTGAAAACTGGGAGCCATTATTGAATCCCCAAATGATGTGGATATTCTACAAAAAGGCCTTACCAAAACAGATGCTTGGTGCCAGAGCCATGGCTCAAGCTCAATGCCAAGAAATGTATAGTTATCCCCTTTGGGAAAAAACATGTGCCCGTGAATTACCACATAGGTAGCAGTACACTAAACACTGAAAGTGTTATGAGACTTAGGGACACAGGTGGACAGTGGTCTCAACTTCGATAACCACATCGCCACAACAGTCAGGAAATCCTTCTATGTGGCACACCTCATCACTAAGGGCTTTTCATCCGGAAAAAAGGAGGTCATTGTCCCACTGTACTCATCCCTCATTAGACCCATTATAGAATATAGTGCCCTGTTTGGTACGTACCTCTCAAGACATCTGCAACAACTGGAAAGGCCACAGAAATACCTCATTAAAAAAATCACAAGCCTAAAGCAGATGCCCTATGCTGACCATCTAGAAAAACTCCACCTATACTCTGTTGCATATCATCTACTCAGAGGCAATCTCTGCTTAGCATACAAGGCCATGTCAAACCCAGAGCTGTTGGACATGCTACACTTAAAGAAATCCCAATCCCTCAGAGACACACGCTCCAGGGATCTAAACCTTGTCATCACAATGAACGAAACATGCTGGAGGGATAGGTTCCTGACCCAGAGACTCCCCAGACTCTGGAATAGACTGCCCATACAAGTCAAGCAGGGTGTCTTATTGGCCCTCTTCAAAAGGAACCTTGATGATTGGATGAGAAATAAGAAATTCACCCCGGTGATCAATTCAGTCACCCTGCTAGACAGGGGTCCAGGGAAGGAAATACTGTGGGAAGAAATAGCCAGGGAATTGTTATGGCTGGGCTTGTACAGGCCCTAGGGCCAATAGCCTAGCACCAACCTATGAACCTATGAACCTATGAACCCTTAGTGATGTCAACATCCTGCAAGAAATTTTTACTCAGACTAATGACTGGTACCAAAGTTATGGTTTAAGTAATGGTCAATTACATTAAGAACCTAGAGTCTATACTCTCTCATTCACAAGCCAGTATATCTGGCACTGAGAAGGTTGTCAACACAAACACACTTTAAATACCACCCACACCTACACAACACACACTCACATATGTGGAGGTCCTCAACAAAAACATTCCGAAACAAAAGAGATCTCTGAGGCAAAAACACTCACAAACTACACTGCCTACCACACCGCAGACCACATATAGTCCACAGAACTGTGATCATAGCCACTAAGGCCTAAACATCAACCCAACATATTAGTCATAGCAGACTCCATTGTAAGGGCATATATGTGCCACTCACCAGGCTAAATAAGGAGAAAGTCATGGTTAGTTGTTTGTCAGGTGCCAGAATCTGCCATATCACCCATGCACTCAAGTTTCTCAACAACAGGTACTGTTATGACTCTGTTATAGTACCATGCTGACATGAATGACTTGAGACTTACCTCCCTAGACTATATGAAGAGAGACATAATCGAGCTCGCTGAGTATGTCCCATGCAGGTATGTTCCTAGCCTTAAGCAGCATTCTGCCATCACCCTGAATGATGACTTAATACAAACAGAAAATGATTGACTTTAAAAATTGGCTTAGTCTCTAGTGTCATTCCAAGGGGATCCAGTACATGACAGTCTGGGAAGACATGTTCGACAAACCAGCTTGCTTTGCCAGAGATGGCCTGCGTCTGTCTCCCTTTGGTTCCAGGCTTCTGGCAAAGGCTTTTGCCTCCCCCATCATGCCTTTTTTTAAGCAATGTCATGAGGTCAAAACTACCAACATGAAAATTTCATCAAAATGCAAATTAAAGGTCATGCTGTTAAAAGCTAGGATTCTAAACAAGAAACTGCATTCATTACAAGCATTCTTAATCCTGGAAGATGCTGACATTTGTGCAGTCACAGAAATCTGGTTCAAAGCTGCGGAGAGTACCTCAGCCATACCAGTACTCATCCTATCATACTTTCAGTCCCCAAACTGTGGGCAGTAAATGAAAAGTAGGTGGAGTTGCGATATATATTAAAGAGATACAAACTTCCAGGCTGGTCAAACAGTATGAAGCACAGGAGCCACCTCAGGTGCAGTTTATCATTGACAAGGCCTATTCAAATTTTAGCTAGCTACAGGCCCCCAACTTTGACTCAAGATGCCCACTCCACCTATCTGGACCTCTTTGAATATATCAAGATTTAACTCTTTACCCTGATTCTGGGTGGCTTTAATTATCTAACCATAGACTGGATGAACTACTCATGCCAAAACAGAAATGTCCAGAGATTCCCTGATTTTTGTCAATGCAAATGCTTGGACCAGCTGGTCAACACCTCCACAAAGGGTAGTAATATCTTGGATTTGGTATTAACCAACACGAGTAACCACTGCAGCATCTCTACAGTGTCATCCTCCCTGGTACGATCCAACCACAAAGTGGTCACTTTCAAAGTCATCATCTCCTCTGACCTCCCCTAGCTAGGGTCAAACAAAAAAAAAGTCTCCAAAGCTGATTACAACTTCCTGAGGGAAGGTATAAACAGTTTCCCAGCCCCGTCCCCCTCCATAGGATATGTCACATATATTCAAACCTACACCAAAGGACTATATGAGCATTTATATAGCTACATGGAATCAGGAATACTGGATAGGACAAAATCTTCCTCCTTAAGGATGAGTAAACCTGTCTGGTAGACATTTACAATAAATAAACTCTATAATAAAAGGAAAAAATTGTTGTCCAGGACCAAGAAGTAGCAGGTATGTAATTGGAAGCTATCTCATGTTAGCCTGAACAAGCAAATAAGAGCACTAGTTAAATCATCCAAAGCAAACTTCAAGTCCAAACTGGCCACATCTACTAAAGACAATCATAAGGCCTTCTTCACATATGTCTGCAGTCTCAAAGGAAGCACGCAAATCTAATCAGAACTTGTGGTCAAGGACATCACATACACAAATGCCATAGATATAGCCAACCTGCTGACAGAGAGGTTCAGTGAAAACTTCACCTCTATGTCCCCATCAGTAAATCAGAACATCCCCAGCACCTGCCCCCCTCCCCTTATCTCTAGGGATAAAGTCATCACTACCCTCTCAAAGACAAAAATTACAGCATCCATGGGACCAGATAACATCCCAGGCTGCATCTACATGAACTCAGGCAGGAACTTACAACACCATTAGGCACCCTATTTAATCAAAGCCTAAGTACCGGCTTCATCCCAGCTGAGTGGAGGACAGCCACTGTCAGCCCTTTGCACAAAGGTGGAGCATCCACCAATCTGGTAAATTATAGACCCATTAGCCTAACTAGCTGATCTGGAAGGCCATGGAATGGATTAACAAGGACCTCATTAACAAAGACATTGGCAACGTCCAAACACTCGATTCCACATAGTTTGGTTTCATCAAGGGGAGGTCATGTCTGTTGAATTAGGTCAATTTCTTTGAGCCGGTCACCAAAGCCATGGATGAGGGGAAAATGGTGCACACCACCTACCTTGACCTGGCCAAAGCTTTCGATGCTATTCCCCACTTGGGTATAATAGGATAAACTCTTTCAACTAGGCATCAATCCATATGGTACCAGATGGTTAGCAAACTGGCTCACTGATAGAACCCACCTAGTCAAAATAGGGGAAGCCACCTCAAGCAGTAGACCTGTAAAGAGTGGTGTGCCCCAGGGATCGGTCTTCAGGCCTCTGTTTTTTGGGATATATTTTTCTAAGGTGCAAGCCAAAACCAGAAGCCTATGGCTAACCAAGTTTGCAGATGACTGCAAGCTGGGCACTGTCATCAATTCCCCTAGTGATGTGGACATCCTCCAAGAGGGTCTCACCCAAACAAATGATGGGTGCCAAAAACATGGCCTCAAACTGACTGCCAAAAAAATGCATCATCATCCCCTTTGGGAAGAGTGTCATCCCCACAAATGATTGCACTAATAACAAGGTCCTAAGCATGCAATCAGTCATGAGGGACTTGGGTATCCAGGCTGATAGCAAACTGATTTTTGACAACCATATTGCCTTCATTGTATGGAAAGCTTTCTACATAGCTCACCTCATTAGTAAGGGTATCTCATCCAGGGACAAGGAGGTAATAACATCCCTGTATTCTTCCCTTATGAGACCCATTATTGAGTACAATGTCCCTTTCAGCAGGTACCTCACAAAGCATATGCAGCAGCTGGAGAGACCACCGCGGTTCCTCACCAGGAGAATTCAGTGCCCCAAATATCTACCCTACACAGATAGGCTAAAAGCCCTGTCCCTCTACTCAATCTCATACAAACTTCTCAGAGGTGATCTGTGTCTGGCACAAAAAGCAATTTGAGACCCCACCTTGATGGGACTGCTGCATATCCGCAAGTCAAACTTTAATCATGTAACGCACATGCATGGCCTTAACCTGGTCTGTGACACCAATAGGACTTGTTGGTGGGACACATTTGTGTCCCAGAGGCTCCTCCTTCTGTGGAATAGACTCCCTCTCCATGTCAAGCAGAGAATCTCATTAACCCTTTTTAAGCACAACCTGGATAACTGGATGGGGAACAGAAAATACACCCCTGGGATTTTACCTGTTTCCCTGCTGGACATGGGCATCAGGTGCTGACTTGTCAAAACATGGGCTAAATTCTTTACTAGGCTTGTAAGGGCCTCAGAGACAATAGCATACTAAAGTCATATGATCCTATGAATTCACACAAAACTAGTAAGAATTCACAGCAGGCTAAAATATATTCTCTTCTTATTGACAAAGCCCATGACTATTGAACCAATCAACCAACTCCAGCCTGCCAGTTTTCCAAACCTTCCATGTGAGTGCTGCTACCTTGTCCTCCATTTCTGGTGCTAATGCTCAGAAGCTGTGGAACTGAAAATGAGAGATCAGTAATTGCATTCAACTTACATAAGTGCTTAGCCTCTAAATTCAACTTTATGCACAAACAAAGCAATGTTAACTTTCTTCATAACAACTGCACCTGAAAAGAAAAAGATGATTTTGTAAACAAGACATGCACCACTGAAACACCATCTAAATGTTCCATCACCTGTCTATTAGCCAATACCTAACTCCTAGCCACTGCTTCAGCCCAAATTAGCATAATTTCCAAAAGTGTGAAGTTTTCCTTTAGGTCTCCCAACCATTCCTCAGGACAACTGTATATAAAACATCTACCCTGAAAGTATGCCGCTGAGCCCAGACCCCCAGATGCATCAATGTATAGCTGAAGGCTGTCCGATGATACTCAATTATCATTCCACATCATTATCCCATTAACATTCTGCAAATAGACCTGCCAAGCACTTAAAACTTCCTTAACTCATTTGCTAATTCTCACCTTAGGATGTTTCTTAACCTTGCCTCTCAACAAATTTGCTGCACCCCTATAGAAAATTCTACAGGCTTCCACCCCTCTGCAAAAGCTTCATCTCCCCTAACCTGGCTTTCTCAATACCTAGTCATATTTGATGTTATCCTTCACTTTCACCAACTTTTCCTATGGAAGTTTTAAAAAAACTTTCCCTTGATCCTTGCTGTGCACCAGGAACACAAAAACATTCAAGGGCCCATTCTACTTATCCTTTGCTAAGGGGATGTGCAGCTCTTCAAAGATTTTCACTAAACAATGCAAATTTGCTACAACAACTTTCTTCCCTTTGCTGTCTAACAAAAAAAAATATCTTACACCCCTGGTTATTCTGTTCTCAAATCAATTGCAGCAGTGAGGAAAACTATTGAAAAGTAGTGGTAGCCACAGTGCAATCCATCAGCATTGGCATATCAAGGTACAACTTCTATTGCAGGGTCATGCCCAGGTTGGGCCAGTCCTGCTCTCTGATTGGCAAGAGAAAACAGCTGATTCAACATCCAGCTTAACCATCCATAGATCAATGAAGGACATTATAATCTCAAACTCATCATCTAATGATGCATATTGAACCCTGGCCAGTCCCGTATCAATATGATGATTTACCAACTCCTCTGCTTGAAAGTATAGATGTTAGACTAACCAGAATTTCCTTGGTTTGTTTTTGGGTACCAAATCTAAAGGTGACACACTATACAAACCAAAAAGGGAGTCACCATAGGGACACATGATACCACCCGTAGCAATCTCTTTGGCTAACAAGCTCTACTTGACTTCAAGTTCCTACATACCCAGTTATTACCCTCCCCCACTGTTGATTGAATAAAAACCTTCCCCAAAAACCTTTTGACTGAATCCTTTGCCACTCTTATAGGTTCATAGATTCATAGATGATTACTAGGCTAATGGCCTTAGAGCCCTTAACAAGCCTATCCACATTTATCCTGAGTTGCCCCAATTGCCAGTGGTTAGGTGAGCAAAGTTCACAGAGATAAGTGTCTGTGGTACTTAATACTCACTTCCTCTGTCCATGAGCTACATGGGCACCACCCCCCAGAGTAAATTTGTGTGGCCATTCATCCATTGATCTAGGTTGTGTTTGGAGAGGATCAGGGAGGTATTTCAAGTGAATTTGGAGCTTGTTCTAGAGAAGTATCAGTCTCTGGGAGATATATCTATCGCTCCAGCATGATGAGTTAATGTCATAGTCTAGGTTAAGATCCCTGGAGCAAATGACCCACTTGCAATTTGATTTGTGAATGTCTAGCATTTTCAACAGGGCAGGGTCAGAGACGACCCTGTAGGGCAGGCACAAGTTACCTCTTAACAACCTGTAGTAGACAGTACACTGCCATGGCTTTCAGTCTTTCCATGTAGATCTTTTTTTGTTTGCCCTGTATTTTCTTGGTGAGGTGTCTGATGGGATACATGCAAAACAAAGAATTGCATTCAATTATTGGTCTGATAAGGGCCAAGTATGATGGAATGATAACATCCTTAGATCTAGATATGATGCCTTTACTGATGAGATGTGCCACATAGAAGGATTTCATTACCACTGTGGAAACTTGGTGGTCAATGTTCAGATTGGCTATCAACCTGTGCACCCAGATCACTTACCACTGGGCCTTTACTTAGGGGGGTGCTGTCTATAGTATAAGTAGCAGGGAAGTCAGCTTTTCCAAAGGGAATAATAATGCTTTTTTTTTTTTGCATTTAGCTTTAATCCGTGGCTATAGCACCAATCATTTGTCTGCATTAACCCTTTGTGCCATATATCTCTCCTCCAAATGGGAATGTCCTTCACATGCTCCCACCTAAAACTCCCACACTACTAACTCCACACCTAAATCATCATTTCTTTGCCTACTTAACTTAATTCAGAGATCTTGCTCAGAACACCTTTTCATAAATCTTTTGCATGCATGCCTCTGGCCTACCTTACTCATATTCTCAAACTTTCATTGTTTTCCTTATCCATTGTACCCATAATATTGTGTTCCTCTGTAATATTGTTAAGTTGTCTCTATTCGTATGTATTTGTATGTCTGTTTGGGGCTTTTCCCCTCGGGTCTTCACTGAAAAAGGGTAATTCTTACCCAGCTGGACCAACCCGGTTAACAAATGCAAATAAATAAATAAATAAATGTTAACATCATTAGGGACTCACCTGCAACATGCCCAGTAATGACTCCTTCTGAAATTTGTACAGTTACATGTATTGGTAACGTCTAAATATGACTGTAGACTCTTTTATATGACCCGTTGCACCTGCTACTATTGACAATATCTGGGAATCCTTCCATATTGCTCTCATTTCTGCATGCAAATCTTGATATCTTATAACTTTGTGTCTCTCTGTACGCAGGACACTGTAGTAGATGGGTGTGGCAATTTCAGTGATCAATGCTAATCTTGTCTTCTTTTCTTGGACACTCTATCTGTTTTTCTAGAATCTATATTTTGAACTGTTGGTAATGGATGATCTCATCTGATGTAGACTTCATCATTTTCTATGATGCTTTGTGGATCATGTTTCCAGTGTTTTTCAGCCACTTCAATACCATAATGTTTGCAAAATCCCCAATGCAACAGTCTTGCCACATTATTATGCCTTTCAGTATACAGCCTTTCTGCCATTAGTATGTCACAACTAGCAACAAGGAGTGTGACAGTTTCCAATTCAGTTTTACAAAACCTAAACTTGTCTGTTTTTCCCACAAGTTCAATGGACTTTGTAAACCAGCGTGTGCGTAGACCATTATCTTGGGCCGCCAATATTAACCTTTCATCTCTTGGTTTGAATTCACCTCTTCTTAACCATTCCTCCATTCATTCCTGATCAACATGAAGCTCTTCCAGAAGTTTTCTATACTTGTAGCTATATTTATGCGTTATTCACATTTCTTGCCTTTTCATCTGGTCATTCAAGGCAGAATAGCAATGGTGACAGAAAGTCACCCTGGAATATCCCCCTTTGAATGTATATCCCTGGTATAGTCATTTGCCCTTTATGATGGCTTAACTGCAAAGTGGTCTGCCATTGTTTCATGGCCACTGCAATGTAGTCAATCAGTGTAGGGTGCATCTTATACATTTTTAAGCACTCTTTTGTCCATGAATTTGGAATACTATCAAATGCTTTTTTGTAGTCAATCCATGCCATACTTAAATTCTTCCTTTTTCTCATCTATGACTTTACTTAACAACAAATGATCCTTTGTTCCATATGACTTTTTTTTATTGCCCATTTGTTCTACTGGCATAATTGAGTTTTTTATAAATGACTATATACTCTGTTAGCATCATTTCCCACATATAGTTTATAAGTCATCGGAAGGTAAGTTATTGGTATATAATTTTTGGGGTAGCTTGCAGGTTCACTCTAAAGTAGGAGCATTGTTTTACCTGTTGTTAGCCAGGTTGGTGTCTGTTCAGGGTGTACCTGTAAGTAGTTCTCACTCATGGCTAAATCTTCGTGCAAAGTTGTTAATACTTTTAACCAAAAGTTAACTACTACATCCGGGCCAGGGGTTTTCCAATTAGAGGCTTTTCTTAACTTTGTTTCAATCTATCTGGCTGTTACTTCATCCCATTTCATATCCTGTACCTTTAAACTTTTTATTCTTTCTTTTACTTCTTTTATCCATTTAGTATCTTTGTTATGTTCCACAGGATCTTCATAGATACTTCTCCAAAATGCATCTATTTCTTCTTTTTTGGTGGTCTTTCAATTCCTTTAACCTTGTTTCCCAGTTCTCTATAAAACTTTTTTGGGTCATCAATAAATTGCTTATTTTGTACTTTTCCCTTATATTTATCTGTGTATCTTCTGAGTTTTTCCTGCCTCTGCTGAATTTTTTTAGTTTGTTATTTGAGATAGTACATGATAGATCCTGGTCTGTTCTAATATCGTGCATTGATTTTTTCATATCTATCTTTCTTAGTATTCTTTGTTGATCTATTCCCTCTTCTATAGTCTTCTAACAGTGACACTTCTTGTCTTAATTGCTTTATATTTTTCTCTATTCAATACTTCCATGATGGTATTCACTTTCTCCCCTTCCTTTCCCCTCACAACCCTGTGTTCTTGTGGTAGAACTTTATCAGTTATTTGTTTAGCTGTACAGTAATATATTGTATTTACTTCTGATATATCACATGAATCTCTATGAGCAGTCCTAATTACTGCATTCATTTGTTTTATCAGACTTCTGACTTTTTGGGTTTTATTGACCTTCTGCAGTCTATTTCTTTTGTTGATCTTAATATATCTATCCATATCTATTAAATCAAACAACTCTTCTCTTAGCTCATTTTCTTCAAACTGAGGGCATATCCCTTGTTTTCCATTTACTGTGGGTATTCTATAGAAGGTTCTATAGCATCTTCCTGTGGCACCTTCTCTTCAATTTCATCCTGTGCCATCCATCGGTCTGTCATATGGGAACTCACTGGTCTATCACTCCTCAACACTGAATGCATCAGAGTTTCCACAGTTTCCTATTCCTTCCCTTGCTGTCTAATTGCAAGTGAACATTTATACTGGTTTTCTGTTGAAGGCTCCAAAATATCTTGATATGGCACGTGACCATATGCTTCCTGCTCCACTGGTTTCCCCTTAATTTTCATATTTATTGCTCTATCCTGTTGTAGTGCTTTCTGCATTAGATTTTCTACACTGAATCCTTAACTTTGCAGGTGGTCCATAACCTCAGTTTCTATTTCTTTGACTTCTCCATTACTAATTTCCTTTTCTGTATTTCCTCTTTGTCTTCATATTTTTTTTTATTGTAAAGTTTTCCATATTAGGATTCCTGTGCCTGTATTTCTCTTCAACTATATTTGGTGCTGCTGTTTTTGTATTGGTTAGTTTTGCTTTCTTATTTGCATAAATATTACACCATATTAAATCTCTTTTTTCTTTCCCATGTCCATATTTCTTCTTCAGATGTTTCCTGATCTTCCTGATTCTCCTTACTTTGAGGTATTACTCCATCATGCTATAAAGTAATCTGTGTTAAACGTTCTACATTAAATTATTCACTTTGCCTGCACTCCTTAACTTCAACTTATATTTTTTAACTTCTACTTTACTAATCTTCTTTTCTATGTTCCATTTTTGTGATATTATTTTTGTTATTGCGAAATTTTGCATATCTAGATGACTTTGCCCATATTTTTCTCTGAATACCTTTGGCACTGCATACTTTATACTGACTAATTTGGCTTTCTCCTTTGCATAAATATTGCACCATATCAAATCTCTCTTTCTTTCCCACATCCATTTTTCTTTTTTGTACTTTTCAAAAATATCTAGGTTTTGTTGTTTATATTTTCGCACTTCCTCAGATGCTTCATTTTCCAAACAGATCAAAGCTTCTTGATCTATATACTGATTTTCAAAAATATGTTGTATTAATGAACGTAAATTTTAATTTGAAGCTTCTGACAATATTTCCTGTGGAAGTGTTTTTCTTTCCTCTAATTTATCTCTTAATCTTTTTGTATATCCTGTGTCTGGAAATTCTGGGTTTTTGCATAATAGTAATTATACATAATTTCTTTCTTATTCTCAATAGTGCATGCTATCATCTTTGTGGCTCTTCTTTGCCCTATTAATTTTTGTGATTTTTGTGGACTGCTACTTCCTTCTATAACAGGTGGGGCCATCCTCCCCCTAGGCCTGGCTAGGCCACATCGTAGGAATGTTTCCATATTTTGAGGATTCTACACTGTCATTTTTTCCAGACCTGGTACCAGTGTGCCTGCCAGGATTGGGCACTTTTTTATCCAGGGTCTTGTGTACCCAGCTATCTTTTTTAGTTTTTGATCTACTTCTATTCATGATATATGGTATATAAATACAGTCTATATATCAGTGCCACCTTGGTGAGATTTTGTGAAAAACAGGGTCAACCTCATGAAGGTACTCACCTAAGGATTAATTCAATTCCAGCACTGCTTCTCTCCTTTGCTTGCTGACTTTTCACCTCTCCAGTTGAGCCCCCCCCTCGATCACTCCATTCAGACCATTATGATTCTTGCCATGGTCTTGCAGATGAGGCTAGTTAGACTTATGGGTCTATGGTTCCCTGGGTTGGTTGATGGTCCCCCTTTGTGTAGAGGGATTACTGTTGCTGTCCTCCATTCTGCTGGAACATGGCCAGGTCCCAGGCTGTGGATAAACAGGGATCCAAGTGAGTCTGCTAGGTCATGTTTTAAGTTATTTAAAATGAAACCTGGGATGTTATGTAATCCTTTTGAAGCCATGTTTTTGGCCTTGGAGAGCGCAGGGATGACCTGTTCACTTGAGATAACAGGCTGAGGAATGGTGGCATGTATATTTTGAGGAATGACTGGTGGGGACAGGGGGGAGAAGTTTGTGCCAAATCTGTCAGCTAGCAGATTGGCTATTTCCTCTGGCAGAGAATGGGTGGTGCTGACCACTACCAGTTCAATACATAACTGAGTATTCCCTTTCAGGTTTCAGATGTAGTTAAAGAATGCCATGTGATATTCCTTGGCTAGGAATGCTATGTTTGCTTCATAATTAGTTTTGGTGGACTTGATAAGATTTCTAATTTGTTTGTTTAGGCTGTAGAGGGAATCCCTTCTCTGCTGAGCCAGTTTCCCCTTGTTCTTAGACATTAGTTTCTTCCTATTGTTGTATAGCCTGTTTATACTAGGGTCCCACCAGGGCAGGTTGTTTTTTCAGCAAGACTTGGTTCTGATCTGGCCAGGTACAGCTGAATCTATACAGCTGCTTAAGTGGTTATACAGGGTATTGGTTTACACCTCTGCACAGGATTCTATGCTATTTATGATTGAGGGGGCCCTGTCACTTCTTATACCATCATTTAGTAGGAGGTTACTTGTTTTGGGAAAAAAACGTTAAGCTTTTTTGGCCTTGGTGGGGTATCTGGCCTTATAATTACATTGAAAAAGACCAATTTATAGCACAATATTACCAGTGAGGACATCACCCTCGGAGGAGTGCAGTGGGCCCTCATGTTGGTGAGCACTATGTCCTAGATATTTGAGCCCCCTGTGGGAGTGTCGACTATCTGTTCCAGAGCATTTGCATTGACAAAGTCAAATAACCTCTGGGCCAGCATGTAAGTGGTCACATATGTTTCTCAGTCAATGGAAGGATATTTAAAATCACCCATAACTAAGGTGCTTGGATGTATGACAAGTGACTCCAGTGAGTCCAGATATGCTTTTCCTGGTTCATGGTGAGGAACCTATAGCAACCAATGATGCTGTATGGTGCTTAGCCTATAGGTAATTGGACGTGGATTAGCACAAGATAGTCATACTGTTTGACCAGTCTCAAGGTGCACTTGTCCTTAATGAAGATGGATACATCTACTCCTTTGGTTCTTTCATGGTCAGTTTGTGGTCTGAATGTATGGAAGGCATTGTAGCCATTTCAGAGCCTGGATGCTTTCTGTGGCTTTAAACCATGTCTCAGTGACTGCAGAGATGTCTGCATCTTTTGGTCCAGATAATTCAGTAGCCAAACCCTCAACACCCCAAATCTACTAAAACAGGGAGAGAGACAGAGTTAGCTACTCTCTCAAGTCCTGGAAAAAAGGGCCAAGGACCTCCAACTGTCCTAGTACTCCTTTGTCCCCTCCTTTTCAACTTCTCCTCTCCATTCAGCCCACATGTAACCACTCTCTCACCCCTCAATTTCCTATTACCTCCCCTTTCACCCCTTGTGAACCACCTGACACTTGAAAACACATTTGTTTCCCTTTCTTCTACCAATATCTTGCACTATTATACAATCCCTCTTTGTAAACACATGCATGAGTGAACTCACATACTGACCAGAAATACTTCCCTGTATAATTTATAAATGCACAGCAAACTCCCATACCATCCATACCCACTTCTTGCAGACCTTTGGGTACCACCACTGACTTACATATCACAGTACTAAGTCATGTTTTCACATGTCTGCAATTCCACCTAAGGGAGCTGTCCATCACCTTAAGCTTCCTAAAGATCTGCTCATACTACACTCAAATCTTTTGAAACAGGCATTTCACCTCTGCTATCCTCTGCACCCAATCTGCATCCAACAGATCAGACATATCTACAAAATCATGCCGTATATTATCTTTAACTGCAAGAAAAATGTGGTGATCAATGAAAACCTTATACTCCCAGATTTCCCAGCGAGACTTAGCTGATATCTCCCTGAGTGCAACATAGAAGTATGACTAGCCTCTACATCCACTGTCTGTTCCAATGGAAAGTGAAGCAAACTATTCCCTGATTCTATCATGCCGGATTTACCACAGACATTGACTTCTTCTCATGAGCTGCTAAATCATCTGAGTCATCTCCACTACACTAAAGTCATAAACAGTCGCTCCTTCTACATAATGCTCATCCAAGAGTCCTTTCAAACATCCTTCGAACACATTCTCCCCAGTCACATTCCCATCTCCATCCATTACCTGCAGAAGGCTTTGGCTCCACTAAAGTCCCTTCCTCTCCTCTCTTGTCTTCTGAGACCTATTCCCTTTCCTTGAAGGAACTTCCAGCAATGATCCACTGGATTATCTTTGCTTCCTCTTCTATTTTCTGCTTTGCCTTGGATGTTCTGCACCTGTCTATCAGGCTATTGACATTGCCTTTTGAAAGAAACCATCTGCCTGGGATTAAATTTCATACCACCTCTTTTTCTGATCTTCCATGGATGTCACCCTATAAATGAAACTATGAATTATGCGCAATTGGTACTGAGCCCCACAATCTCCCCCATCCTCATATTATCATCCTGCTTTAACAACAGCTGTTGTACATAGTTTTTTTTATTTATTATTACTTTTATTTTACATGCGATGTATTTTTTAGTATCTTTGTGTGTGTGTGTGTGTGTGTGTGTGTGTGTGTGTGTGTGTGTGTGTGTGTGTGTGTGTGTGTGTGTGTGTGTGTGTGTGTGTGTATATGTATATATCGGAGCACTTTACATAATCGAATTACTGAAAGCTCGAATTGCATATGGCCGAGACCATATGCTTGAACTTTCAGTAACTAGAATGTATAAAGTGATAAAAAAAAACACTTTACTTACCTTAAAACATTATTTGCACACAGAGACAAGGATCCTTGTATGCTCTGTGTGTAAGTAATGTTTTCATTTTTTGTTTTGCGATGTTGACAGGAAACGGGAAATTTCACGTTTTGCACTTCCGCATACAGCTCAAAATGGAAGATTTCCCTTTTCCCCACTGTAGCGTGATCTCGGAGTTGATATATTTAAGTAGGGGTGTGTGGGGGGCACAGCCCCCCACATGGGGGGTGCAGGGGGGAAGCCCCCCTGCAAAAGCGATGTATGACTTTTTTTGGGGTTTTTTTACATTTCATTTTAGGAGTTCGAGTTTCCAAAAATCGATCTTATGGTCTCGACCATATGAAGTTCGGATTTTTGGGAATTCAAGTTTCTAAAGTGAATCCGTATATATATATATATATATATATATATATATATATATATATATATATATATATAATATATTTGTGTGTGTGTGTGTGTGTGTGTGTGTGTGTGTGTGTGTGTGTGTGTGTGTGTGTGGGTACTTAATATATACATTTTATACAACTACTGGGTGCATGAGACATTAACTGTTGGGACCATTAGAAAAACCCTGTTTTACCACATCATCTTAAAGGCTTCATGCCAAATGAACAAATGTCTACAACAGTTATCCTTCTGCACAAGGGCATGTCATTCACTGATCCAGGGAATTATATTCCCATAAGCCTGATATGCAAAGCTATGTCGAGAATAATCATGGATATCCGCAAGGAAAACATAGGTAACTTACAAACATTGGACCAAAATTATCTCGGGCTTGTCAAGGGCAGGTCTTGCCTACTCAGCCTAGAAGACTTCTTCAAGAAGGTCACTAAAGCAAAGAATGAGGACAAAATGTTGCATACTGACTACCTCAGCCTAGCCAAGATATTTGATACAGCACCCCACTTGGACATTGTAGAAAAGCTCACAAAAATGGGTATGAACCCCTCCATCAACTGGCTTACAGATAGTAACCAATAAATGAGGAGTCTTCCTCTAAAAAAAGGCAGGTGACTAGTGGAGTGCCAGAGCTCAGTGTTGTTTAGTATCTACTTGTCTTCAGTCAAGGCTAATATCAGTGTCCTCTGGCTGACAAAGTTTGTAGATGATTGCAAATTTGGATCCATCACTGAATGTCCTCAAGGTCTGACACCATCTAATAATGAGGCAGGAGTCATGGTCTAAAACTCAATGCCAAAAAGTGCATCATTTTATCTTCCTGAAAAATGCAAACTACTACTTTCACAATACAACACTAAGGGTAGACTCTGTAGTCAGGGATTTGGGAATGCATACACACAATAATATGGTATTTGACTAGGTTGCAAAACTTATAAGACGTGGTATGGCATCAAGATCCTGACATATCATTGAGCCATTTTATTTGTCTCGCATAAGACCAGCCATTGAGGACATTGGCCACTTTAGTGTGTACCTAGCCAGTCATATGCAACAACTGAAGTATCCAGAAAGATTCCTCATGAAAACAATATGTTGCATGGAAAACAAGTCCTTTGTAGACTGTTTAAAAGCACTGCACTTATACAGTATCTGCTCTCCTGCAGACTGCTGAGAAGGAATTTGTGACAGACTTACAAGGCATTCTTTGATCTGGCCCTAATAAACAGTTGTATATCTGTAAAACAAATAGCATTAGGAATACTTGATCCAGGAACCTAAACCTTCCTTGCAACATAAATAGAACATACTGGAAGGATTTGTATGAGTCTCAGGGGCTTCCCTTTCTCTGTAACAGGCTTCCCTTCCATGTGCAGCCAAGTTCTTCCCTAAACATATTCAAGCAAATCTTGGAACAGTGAGTGTGGAACTGTACTACCCTTGGTGTAGCACTCATGTCTCTATTAGTGGGAGTTAGCTTATAAATGCTTGACCACCCATGCCCAAGTATATATACCTCCACAAAACTCTTGGAAACTAATACCTATCAATTTTATTTGGAAGCATGGTTAGGCTTAAAAAAGCCCCTTAGGTCAATAGCCTAGTATTCTACTATGATGCTGTGATATACATACTCACACACACACACACACACACACACACACACACACACACACACACACACACACACACACACACACACACACACACACACACACATATCTCTCTCTCTCTCTCTCTCTCTCTCTCTCTCTCTCTCTCTCTCTATATATATATATATATATATATATATATATATATGGATCGATTGAGCAAATGTCCATAATAAAAAAACACACTTTAACGAAATCGCTTTTATCGAAAAAGTGCTTTAGTTAAAGCGTGTTACAAAAAAATAAATAAATAAAACACTACCTGCACCCCACACCCCCCTACTTTAATATTCTCCCTCCGAGACTGCACTACAGTGGGGAAAGGGAAATGTCCCTAACCCGCACTGTAGTACAGCCTCAGCAACAGGCATACTTACGTGAAAGTGCTTCTTCAGTGAAAAGCACTTTCGGATAAGTATGCTCGGCCGTTTGGGTTTCGGTCGTTTGCTCACTCGAGCAAATATCTTAGATCCATATATATATATATATATATATATACATATATATATATATATATATATATATATATACATATATATATTTATGAAACCAGTTGGCATAATCGTTAAGGTCATCATCTCCCATGCACAATGTACAAGGTTCAGTCCTGCCCTCTGGTCAGTGCCTGTATGGAATACACATGTTCTGTCTGAGTTTTTGCGTGTTCCTCCCACCTCTCCACTCAAACTTATCCAAGAATGGAGTTGTAAGTAGCAGCACATACTCTAGACGGTGACAATAGGAGAAAGAGCTGTATAGACCAAATGCTTTGGGCATCAACTGTGATACACAGTATCTTCAAGATAGGAGAACATGGATCACAGACTGTATACTGTGTCAGGGGTAGCAACACAATGGTGTAACAATTTGTGATAGGTGATTCGGTCATGTGGACTAATATTGCTAAATAGGCATGGGTATTTGCCTGTGATAAACGGGTTGAGGACCAGGCTTACTCCGACTTATGCCAGGGATCCATGCTAATGGGAGTTGAGATATATGAGCCCCTATTGACCAGTGTGTCCCCCATAATGCCTAGCAGTCCATTAGTTGATCAGTGCCCAGTTGCCTAGCTTCGGTTACCTGGGATAGCAGGTGAAAGTGTATCCTTGGGATTCAGCAAGCTCTGCACAGTGTGTAGGAATAATGCAGGAGCTGCTGGAGGCAATATGGCTGCCAAGAGATCCAGGAACAAGCTCCTGGGATGTTCACTAGTGCTCCTGCACTATTCCTGCATGGACACAGCTCCTGTATGCAAATTACCCCATTTGCAGGTGAAAACCATACAAATGAGGTGAATTTGTGATCCAGGAAGCTGGCGGCCGGTCATGCAGGACTAGTGTAATCTGCAAAAATATACTCAGTTAGTAACCAAGTAAATTTCTGCTAACTACAAAACGCAGCCATGACAGCTCCAAATATAGGGTGTATATAATGTGCAAAGCATGCCAATGGCCAAATATATGGCCATTCGCATGGAAAACAGTTGCAAAAATAAAAAAAAACTTTTTTTTTTTTGGCTAATTTCAGCTATTT
Organism: Protopterus annectens; assembly: GCF_019279795.1. Lineage (NCBI taxonomy): Eukaryota > Metazoa > Chordata > Ceratodontiformes > Protopteridae > Protopterus > Protopterus annectens. The sequence goes on along the minus strand of NC_056736.1, from coordinate 198,593,265 downwards.
AAGCATAGGGCAGTGGTGCGCAAATGGGATCAGCTAGAAAATAACAAAAAATCCTGAAAAAAGCTTTCCCTGCAAAATCACAATTTTGCCATGAAAGTCATTCGCAGGCAGGAGACAGCAAAGCCAGTGAATATTGGTTGCTAAGGGGGAAGGCCCAGTGTCAGACTTGTAACTAGGCATTAGCAGGCAATCCTATGCAAATGAGGGGAATGATACTGAATCCCAGATTCCCTCTCATGGCTAGCCTGTACCCAACCATGTTGGTGCAGGAAGACCATGGTGCAAGCCTAAGAGCTAGCTGAATCATCGAGGGGTGTGTCAGGCATACTGTAAGCTTATTGGAGCTCTGTGGCTCGGGTTTGCCCTTAGCTTAGATGAGCTAAGCAAGGGGGTGTGTCTGAAGCTATCAAACACACTTTGCATTGTCTAAGCTGGTGTGCGCACTGCGCACCGTGTTTTAAAAGAAAAAAAAGTAAACCAGAAAATACAGCTCCATTCATATCTGAGCACTGTGTTTGTTCGGCGCACCCTTGGGCTTAAACAGGAAGGCAATGGATAGGGAAAACAGCAATAGGAAGGTAATCAAGGAGAACTAGCATAGCTGGCAGGTGAAACATATCAGAATCAGCCAATTACACAGGCAGCAGCCCAGCCCAGACCAGCACACTACTATAAACTATGCAAACACATTTGCCTCTGTTTTTTCCCACAAACTCGACACCAACAGTTTACACAAGCGGGGAAATTTTACCTAACAAAATCAACAAAATGATAGGGGCTGCATTAGCTCTCAAAAATCAACGTGTGGATGAGGCTGAGGATGGTGAGGATGAGAATGCTGATGACCAACCCACAGTGAGGCGATGGAGAAGAGTATACAGACCCAGTGTAACCTACCAGGGGCTACATGAGCTGAAGATAGTTGAGTGCTATAGGGTGGGCAGGGACCTCCTACAGCAAATTGTTGAGCTGAGCTGGCCACACCTCACACACAAAACCAACAGAGGGGAACCCATCCCAGTGGATACCAAGGTATGTGTAGGCCTAAGAATACTAGCCACAGGTACCTTCCAAAGGCCAACTGGGGATATCATGTGGAACTCACAGGCATCAGCATCCAAGGTACTCCACCATTCCTGGATGCCATGTCAGCACATGCCGGTAAGCACGTATATTTCCACAACACCCATGAGGCTTTTACCAGCAATATGCATCTCTTCCACCAAATAGCAGAATACCCTGAGGTAGTGGATCAATGCTAATGGCAGAAGAGGTATATGAGCCCCTATTGACCAGCATGTCCCCCATAATGCCTAGCAGTCCATTGGTTGATCAGTGCCCAGTTGCCTAGCTTGGGTTACCTGGGGTAGCAGGTGAAAGTGTATCCTTGGGATTCAGCAAGCTGCACAGTGTGCAGGAATAGTGCAGGAGCTGCTGGAGGCAATATGGCTTCCGAGAGATCAGTGGAACAAGCTCCTGGGATGTGCACTAGCGCTTCTGCACTATTCCTGCATGGACACAGCTTCTGTATGCAAATTACCCCATTTGCAGGTGAAAAACATGCAAATGAGGTGAATTTGTGATCCAGGAAGCTGGCAGCCGGCCATGCAGGACTATTGTAATCTGCAGAAATGTACTCGGTTAGTAACCAAGTACATTTCTGCAAACTACAAAACGGAGCCATGACAGCTATAATATAGTGTGTATATAACATGCAAAGCATGCCAATGGCTAAATATATGGCCACTGGCATGGAAAGCAGTTACAAAAATAAAAAAAAACTTTTTTTTGGCCAATTTTGGCCGTTTACGCATACGGCAGTGGCACGCAAATGGGATAAGCTGGCAAATAACAGAAAATCCCTGATAAAAGCTTTCCCTGCAAAATCACAATTTTGTCATGAAAGTCAATGGCAGGCAGAAGACAGCAAAGCCAGTGAATAGTGGTTGCTAAGGGGGAAGGCTCAGTGTCAGACTTGTAACTAGGCATTAGCAGCAATCTTATGCAAATGAGGGGAATGATACTGAATCCCAGATTTCCCATCATGGCTAGCCTGCACCCAACCATGTTGGTGCAGGAAGACCATGGTGCAAGCCTAAGAGCTAGCTGATATCATCGAGAGATGTGCTAGGCATACTGTAAGCTTATTGGAGCCCTGTGGCTCAGGTTTGCCCTTAGCTTAGCAGAGCTAAGCAAGGGGGTGTGTCTGAAGCTGCCAAACACTCTTTACATTGTCTAATAAGCGGGCATGCGTGCTGCACACTGTGTTTTAAAAGAAAAAAAAGTAAACCAGGAAATACAGCTCCGTTCATATCTGAGTACTGTGTTTGTTCGGCGCACCCTTGGGCTTAAGCAGGAAAGCAATGGAAAGGGAAAACAGCAATAGGAAGTTAATCAAGGAGAACTAGCATAGCTATCAGGTGAAACATATCAGAATCAGCCAATTACACAGGCAGTAGCCCAGCCCAGACCAGCACTCTACTATAAACTATGCAAACACATTTGCCTCTGTTTTTTCCCACAAACTCTACACCACCGGTTTACACAAGCGGGGAAATTTTACCTAACAAAAACAACAAAATGATAGGGGCTGCATTAGCCCTCAAAAATCAACATGTGGAAGAGGCTGAGGGTGGTGAGGATGAGAATGCTGATGACCAACCCACAGTGAGGCAAAGGAGAAGAGTGTACAGAGCCAGTGTAACCTACCAGGGGCTACATGAGCTGAAGAGAGTTCAGTGCTATAGGGTGGACAAGAACCTCCTACAGCAAATTGTTGAGCTGAGCCGGCCACGCCTCACACACAAAATCAACAGAGGGGAACCCATCCCAGTGGATACCAAGGTATGTGTAGGCCTAAGAATATCAGCCACAAGTACCTTCCAAAGGCCAACTGGGGATATCATGGGGATCTCACAGGCATCAGCATCCAGGGTACTCAACCAGTTCCTGGATGCCATGTCAGCACATGCCAGTGAGCACGTATATTTCCACAACACCCATGAGGCTTTGACCAGCAATATGCATCTCTTATACCAAATAGCAGAATACCCTGAGGTAGTGGGTGCTACAGACTGCATGCACATACACATCAAAGCACAAACCAGTGAGTGGGGGTAGGGTCTACATCAACCGCAAGGGCTTCCCCTCCATTAACTGCCAGGTTGTGTGCAATGCCCAGGGCATTATAATGAATGTGTGTGCTGGCTGCCCTGAAAGCAATCACAACTCTCACATCTGGCATATGACTCAGCTGTACCAGAGAGGTGCCAATGGGGCCATCTCTTATGGCCACCTTGTGGGGGATGCTGGTTATGCACTGGAGCCGTGGCAGATGACACCCATCAGAAATGCACACACACACCCGAACAAGAACTCCATAATGAGGCACATGCACAGACCAGAATCATAATAGAGCATGTGTTTGGGATGCTCAAGTCATAGTTCCGGTGACTGGACATATCTAGTAGAGCCTTGCAGTACTCACCAGCTACATGTACCCAAATTGTCATCGTATGTGCCATGCTACACAATATGATCCTGCAGAAACAGCTGCAGCAGGAACAGCACGGGGCAGGGCCACACAGCCCCCCACCATTGCCAAGACCTGTACATGTACAGAGTGGCTCGAAGGAGGATCAACCTGAGCCTTCCCCAGTTGGCAGAAGGAGGTGTGCCCAGTATTCCCAGGCCTTGGCAAAGAGGCAACGCATAGCACATACACTGACATGGTCGGAACCCAGGGAATGACACCTCTCTTTGACTCACACATACAGTAAAAGGGATGCCAAACATGACACTACCTGTGCTTAACCATGTATAGGGAGTGTACTATGTGCATCTGACATAGTCAGCCCTCCAGCTCCATCCTCAATACTGGCATAGCCACAAGGTAAGTCACTCTCCCTATCAATTGCTGAATGGAGTAGTATGTTTTATTACTTGTATCTATGGTATGAATGTCAGCATGCAAGGGAATCGGGTGGTTGAATGGGATGCCAACAGATAGTAGATGCCTATAGTGGCAGCATGAAATCTGTAACAAATACTGGTATCACCATAGCAGCCAGTACTAGACAGGGTGACAAAACCTACTGCAGGAAATGTGGTGGGCCAAATGTGTGTCCATAGGACACACACATGCCAGTCAGGGAGGCTGACATACCCAACAACAGTCTCAGCCAGCAGGACAGACAAAGACAAAGAAAGGCTGTGCTAAGGCCTCTGATTGGTGTCTATGGAGAACAGCCCCCCTCCAGACCTACACAGACACACTACAACAGGTCAGGCAGTGGGATGTTAGTTCTGAAGGATAAGAAGTCTGAAACTGAAATGTAGGTCAATAAAACCTAAGAACTGTAATACACTGATATGCCTCTAGTCTGCATGATAGGTTAGAATACAGAATGAAATGGAGTACCTAAAATACCAGTACAGTCATAGCAAATGTGTACAGTTGTCAGGTGTGCCCCACCCCCACAATCTTATGTAGAAATGTAGTAACATGCATGTATAGGTATAATAACAGTGGCGCACAGTTTACCTGAGCTGGCCAAAGTAACAGGATAGATTGTAGCACATGTACAATATGCAGGGCTGCATGTGTTAGGTCGATGTGTGTTGTATATTGTGTGAGAGTGGTCAGCATGTAGGCATGGTGAGGTTTGTCCTGGATTCCATTGGCTATTGTCCAGTACTGCTGATGACAGCGCCAAGTTCTCACAACTGCAGTGACAAACACAATGCATCCCAACAAAATACATTCCAGCAGTAAGCCATAGTAATTGTTTGGATGTAATATCTGTCACCATCTGAAAGATGGACATGGCATGAATGTGGGCCAAGACATACAAACAGTACATAAGTGGAAGTACCCCAGACAGTGTATAATATGTTACTCTCAAATGGACACACATTTGGAATTGTACATACAGGTTAGCAGCACATTAGTTGGGTTTGCAGTTTGGAATACTGATGTTGTCTGGCCAAACACTGGCAGACCACAAAGGTCACAAGTACTGAGAAACTGCTGATTTCCCTGCACAAACCAGCATAAGTGGAATGCCCCACATATATCTGTGAGTCAGATGCAAGTAGTGTCCATAGCACACATGCACCAGCTCACCCCACCATCACCTACAGGTAACTCACAGGCCTCTTCCCTGCTGTTGGGAATGAGTACAATATGACCCCAGCCTCCATATGGAAATAGCCCCAGAATGCAGCATGCTGAAGAGGTGTCCCATACAGGTGTGTCCCTAGCTGTAAGCAGCACCCTGCCAGCTTCCACACCACTGGATCAATAATGACAGAAACTATTGACATTAACACCTTGCACACCTACTCTGTCACCCCAGGGGAATATAGTGGCTTGCAGTCTGGGAGTGTAGGAGTGACACAATGCAATGGCCTGCTACAGCTGGCCTGTATCACTACCAAATGCCCTACAGTCCTCTGCCAAAGGCCTGTGTCTCACCTATCCTGCCAATGTATGTTATGTCATGGACTCCCAAATAACAACATAACACAGTCCACAGAACTTAAATGAAAGGCCGTGTTGACAAATCCCAGTAACATGTCTACCATGTCCTGCTGCATGAACTGTGGACCAACACCAAATTACTGCTAGGATGAAGTGATAACTATAGGGAACTTATCAGATAATGTTTGCATAATGTTTGGAAGAGGACAGAATAACAGAGGGGGGTGGGTAGGAGCATGGACGCCAAGGAGTGTGTGAAGTCTAAAACTCAGCTGTGTGCACATACTATCCCTGCCTGCAAACTCAGGAATGGGTGGCTACAAACCTGCTTGTAAACCACAATGTGAAGGGATAATGACCAGAAATATAACCCCTGCCTCTGGGTAACCTGTGTGAATCTGTACAGCTGTGAAGTATGGCCACAACAGGATATGGCCATACTGTCACGTTGATGAATGTACAAGCATGGGATCCTCAGCCACCACTGTACCAAGGTGCTGAACCATTTACACAGACCCATCAGTAAGTGTCTGCAGCTTCCCCTCCAGAATGGCATGATTGTGCAAGAATATGTAGGCTGCAGACCACAATACTGGACACAGCTGTATTCGCCCTGTGTTCCCCAGGAAATTACTGCAAGCAAATATGTATACCTGACAGTAGTTGATGATATAAAACATAACAGTGGAAAACAGTACATATGTCTGAATATCTCTGCTAACACCAAAACCATGTAGCAGAAGCAGCACAGACACAATTACCTACAGTAACCACTATCCTTTACCCATTTTTACCCCATATTGTCAACCGATCAACAGATATCCCGCAGAAACAGGTTGCTATGTGTAGGTGTAGAACACAAAAGCCTGCACTGGAGTACAACCTAATGAAATGGATTCACACATTCAATACAGAAGGACATACTAGGCATGCTCCCACACTTAAAGAAATGAAACCCATGCCTGACAAAATACTGAAAGGTCATACTGGGCATGCTCCCACACTTACAGAAATAAAGCCCATGTCTGGCAACAACAGTGGACTATACATATCTGACAGTCACAAATGTTTGTGCACACACTCTACATTGCACACCAGTCATGCTTTTCACACACATGGATAGGAATACACACATATATCCAAGGAAAACACACTATAATATTCCAGAATTACACATACATAGATGTGTGGAAGAGAGTGAGAGACAGTGACAAAGAGCCTCCCATCATGTGGTCTGTCCCGCCCAGCACACATCCAATTGGCTAAAACCACATAATGTGCAAATGTCAATCGCTGTAGACATTTACCTCTGGTATCCCTCAGCACTATAGTGTCTGTGTTGCTTGTAATACCTGTGTAACATGACTGTACAAGTCAGTATTCATCTAGCAGTTGTATACATGTACCTGTAAAACATAAACCTGTGTGTGTCTGAGTATAGTGTGTCTGCTTCCAGTTGAATGGTTTATGGCCCATGCACATACACTGCACTCCCCATTGCCCTACTATGACAAACCTGTTGATGTCATTCACATTGAAACATATATTTGTTGAAGGAGTAGCCCTATAAGCTCCATGGCACGTGCTATAACTGTGTAATGTTTAGTTAGGTAGGAGTTCTAATCCCAGTTTGAGTCTCACAAGGGATAATTGGCTAGGCTTAAAATGGCTTGCAAGGGCAGTTAGCTTAGTACTAATCTATGAATCTATGAACCTATGAACCTATGAACCAGATATGACAATGGTAAAACTTTGTGTGTGTGTGTGTGTGTGTGTGTGTGTGTGTGTGTGTGTGTGTGTGTGTGTGTGTGTGTGTGTGTGTGTGTGTGTGTGTGTGTGTGTCTGTGTAAGGATTGATGCTTTTGTGGCCATTCACAGTCACTACACTCTCTATTGCACTACTTTGGCAAGTCTGCTGATGTAGTTCACCATGATATACACCTCTGGGGAAAGAGTAGCCTAATAGGCTCCATGGCGCATCCTATAACTGCATAATGTTGTAGTGTGAAGCACTCATTAGGTAGGGGTTCTATTCCCAGACATGACAACTGTAAAACTTTGTGTAGAGATCAATGCTTTTGAGGCCATTCACACTCACTACAATATCCATTGCTCTACTTTGGCAGGGCTGCTGATGTCATTCACTTTGAAATACACCTTTGGGGAAAAAATAGCACAGTAAGCTCTGTGGCACATCCTATAATGTTGTAATGTAACTTACTAGTTAAGTAAGAGTTCAATTCCCAGACATGGTAACTGTAAAACTTTGTGTGTGTTTGTCTGTGTAGGGATCAATGCTTTTGAGGCCATTCACACTCACTGCAATCTCCATTGCCCTACTTTGACAGGGCTGCTGATGTCATTTACTTTGAAATACACCTTTGGGGAAAAGGTAACCCAGTAAGCTCCATGGTGCATCTTGTAACTACATAACGCTGTAGTGTGATGTACTAGTTAGGTATGAGTTCTATTCCCAGACATGGCAACTGTAAAACTTTGTGTGTGTTTGTCTGTGTAGGGATTGATGCTTTTGAGGCCATTTACACTCACTACAATTTCCTTTGCCCTACTTTGGCAGGGCTGCTGATGTCATTCTCTTTGAAATACACCTTTGGGGAAGGAGTAGCACAGTAAGCTCTGTGGCATGTACTATAACTGTGTAATGCTGTAGTGTGATGTAATAGTTAGATAGGCAATTGTGAAACTTTGTGTGTGTGTGTGTCGGATGAATGCCTTTGTGGCCATTCACAGTCACTAGGCACTTCTAAAAATGGAGAACATTGATATCTGTGCAGTAAAAGACACCTGATCCAAGGCTCACAGAGAGCACCCCTGCAATACCAGGTACAGCTCTTACCACACTTGTTGACCACCAAACCAGGACTAAAACATTAAAGGTGGAGGAGTGTCCATATTTACCAAGGATATTCACACCACCAGGCTCTTTGCCCAAATGAATGTGGGTGAAATACTCCCGGTGCAACTAACACTAGGTAAGACTGCAATCCAAATTGCATAGCTTGCTACAGATCCCCCACCATGTCCCAAGATTCACACTGCTCCTTTCTAAACATACTGGGAAAATATTATGATACAACCAAACACCCTAATACAGGGTGACTTACACTACCCTGCCATTAACTGGGAAAACTATTTGTGTACCAACATGTGTGCCCAATGATTCTTGGAAGTCATAATTCCTAATGCCCTAGATCAAGTAACACATAGTCCCACCAGGGGCTCCAATATCCTAGACCTGGCCATTACCAACATGGGAAATCAATGCTTTACACCTATGGTCACCTCACTGGTGGTCAGATTTGCCCATAAGCTAATCACCCTTAACATCCACATCCCTCCCCCACATCCCAGTAAGGAAACCTCCATAGCACACATCTCCAAAGCCAGCATCATGCTATACATGTCAGACGTGACTAACGTCATGACACCCATGCCGACTGGAACTGAAAGAATGACTGCTGAATCCTACACTAAGGCACTGTATGAGCACATCCACTTGTGCATGAATCGTGTCATCCCAAATAGAACCAAGATGCTCCCCACCAAGAAAAGGGAGCCAATGTGGTGGTCCCCTGCCATAAACAAACTGTACAACAAAAGGAAGAAACTGTTGCTGAAATGAGGGAATTTCCAGGATGCAAAATATGCCCATACCAGCCTCAGTAAGAAGCTGAGATCTCTCATAAAATCATTCAAAGCTAGTTATGAACATAATATAGCCAAAGACAACTGCAAGCTGTTCCATAGCTATGTCAGGAATCTAAATGGCAATGCTCAGATCTGCTCTGAGCTACAACAGGATGGCATTAAATATACTGATCCCAAGGATATTGCCAATATCCTGGCAGATTGATTCAATGCCAACTGCACCCCTCTCCCACCCCTAAAGGGCCCATCTCAACACTAAAAGATTTCCAGATTCCAGTAATAATGGCCATACAGGTAAAACCACACTATCCAGAGCTAAACAAACAGCATCCATGGGACCAGACAACATCCTGGGCTGTGTACTACATGAACTACAAAATGAACTGGTACCTCACCTATGTGCCGTGTCTAATCATAGCCACACCTCAGCCTTCGTGCCCACTGTGCAGTGCACAGCTACAGTTATCCCAGTCCACCCTGGATCCTGGGAACTACCGCCCCAGCAGTATGACGTGCCTGATCTTTAAAGCCAAGGAATGTATCATCATGGAACTTATAAACAAAGACATTGGCAAACTGCAAACACTGGACTGCACCCAGGTTGGGTTTGTGAAGGGCCCATCATGTCTCCTGAACCTGCTTGATACCTTTGAATCAGTCTCCAGAGCTGTGAATGAGGGTAAGGCAGTTCACACAGCCTATCTGCACCTCGTCAAGGCCTTCAACACCATCCCCCAGTCATTAATCATAGATAAATGTACCAAGCTGGCTGTTAATCCCTACCATCACCCGATGGGTTGCCAACTGCTGTACTGACAGGACCCATACTGTAAAAGTAGGTGACTCCAAATCCAGCCCCAGACAAGTGACATTTGGAGTACCTCAGGGTCCAGTCCTGGGACCGCTCTTGTTTGGCATCTACTGCTCTGAAGTACAGGCCAACATTAAGGGACTCTGGCTAACAAAGGTCGCAGATGACTACAAACTGGGAGCTAATATTAATGCCCCACATTATATGGATATTCTTCAGAAGGGCTTTACAGAAGGAGATGCTTGGTGCCTGAGCCATGGCCTCAAGCTCAATACCAAGAAATGTATAGTTATCCCCTTTGGGAAGGGACATTTACCCATGAAGTAACACATAGGTGGCAGTACACTAAACACCTAAAGTGTGATAAGAGACTTAGGGACACAGGTGGACAGTGGTCTTACCTTTGGTAACCACATCACCACAACAGTCAGAAAATCCACCTATGTGGCACACCCCATCACTAATGGATTTACATCCAGGAAAAAGGAGGCCATTGTACCACTGTAGTCATCTCTGAGTAGACCAAGTACAGGCTACAATGACCCATTTGGTATGTCCCTCACAAGACATCTGCAACTACTAGAAATGTTTCAGGCATACCTCACAAAAAGAATCACAGGCCTAAACCAGATGCTTTATGCTGACCCTCTGAAAATTATCCAGCTAAACTCTGTCACATATTGTGTACTCAGAGGTGATCTCTGCTTAACATACAATGCCATGTCAAACCCAGAGCTGTTGGACATGCTACACTTAAAGAAATCCAAATCCCTTACAGCCATACACTCCAGGGATCCAAACCTTGCCATCACAATGAACAAAACATGCTGGAGAGATGTGTTCCTGAGCCAGAGACTCTCCAGACTCAGGAATAGACTGCCCATACATGTGTCAAGCAGAGCCCCTCTTTGGCCCTCTTCAAAAGGAACCTTGATGATTGGATGGGAGATAGAAATTGATGCAGGAGATCATGTCAGTCACCCTGATAGACAGGGGTCCAGGCCATTAAATATTGTGGGAAGACATAGCCAGGGAATTGTCATGGCTAGGCATGTATAGGCCCTAGGGCCGATAGCCTAGTACCAACCTATGAACCTATGAACTTATGACCTACACTTTCCATTGCTCAACCTTGGCAAGCCTGCTGATGTCATTCACTTTGAAATACACCTTTGGGGAAGGAGTTGCTCAGTAAACTCAGTGGCGCGTGCTATAACTGGGTAATGCTGCAGTGATGTACTAGTTAGGTAGGAGTTCTAATCCCAGACATTACAACTGTAAAACTTTGTGTATGTGTTTGTTTGTCTGTGTAGGGATCAATGCTTTTGAGGCCATTCACAGTCACTACAGCTTCCATGGCCCTACTTTGGCAAGGCTGCTGATGTCATTCACTTTGAAATACACCTTTGGGGAAGGAGTAGCCCAGTAAGCTCCATGGCGCACACTAGAACAGTGTAATGCTGTAGTGTGATGTACTAGTTAGGTAGGAATTCTCATCCCAGACATGGCAACTGTGAAATTTTGTGTGTTTGTTTGTCTGTGTAGGGATCAATGCTTTTGAGGCCATTCACAGTCACTACAATTTCCATTGCCTTACTTTGGCAAGCCTGCTGATGTCATTCACTTTAAAATACACCTATGGTGTAGAAGTAGCCCAGTAAGCTCCATGGCACATGTTATAACTACGTAATGCTATAGTGTGATGTACTCGTTAGCTAGGAGTTTTAATCCCAGACATGACAACTGTAAGACTGTGTGTGTGTTTGTCATTAGTATTCTGTGTGGAGGCAGCTGAGAGTGTGTAATAACAGGACTCATTGTGGAGTGTATTTTGCAAACTTGTTATATGGTGGGCCTATTATATGTCACAATATCCACATTACAAGGATAACAGGTGTCAAACATCAGAGAGGCTGGGGTACACAATCCATGCCCCTACATGTGAGATTATGGATTGGGGAACCAAATAGGCAACCCTTGTATTACCCAGAGAACACTCTCCACCCATGTCTCATACACAAACACACTTGGCCAGGCAACAACCACTATGTTGATAGTTCCCTTCAAATTACCTACAGATAGTAACCATGGTGTGGTTGCAGTGGACTACAGAGGACATGGCACCCTGTCCCATCCCTACAATAGGCAAATCATTGCATACAGTGCTCCTTCACTATGTCCCTCACTGGACGCCTGCAACAACTATAGAGTCAGCAAATGTAACCAACAAAGGGTATACCATGCCTTATACACATGCCCTGTATGGACAGATGCCACTGACACCAGTGAATACCTGCATCATGCTCGTACTACCAAAAGAAGAAGCAGCTCAGTGTATCCAGCTGCCCAAATAAATCCTGCAAGCACGAGTAAAGTGAAGTACTGTTTATTACAAAAACAAAAAATCACATAAAGCACTTTTCGTCAGGCCACATAGCCCAACTTCTTCAGATATTTATTCAACATAAAACATTGACTATATAGGAAGTGAAAGAGTCAGCTGTTTCCTGGAACAAACAGGAATCAGCTGTTCTTAAAGTGACACTCACCCTCATTCATTACCTAAAGTATAGCTTGAACAGCTTTCATCTACTCAATTGTTTTAAAAAAACAATGGTTCTAAATAGTAAATAAATAGTTAAAATGATGTAAAAACAGTATTTATCCATTATAAAATATTGATTTGATTAATGTTAAAGTTAAAAAATGTATATAAGATAAATATATGTGTATGTCTAAAGAATATATATATATATATATATATATATATATATATATGTGTGTGTGTGTGTGTGTGTGTGTGTGTGTGTGTATAAATGTCACCATATATATGATGTTAATGTTTAAAAAGAGGTGTAAGGAGTGTAACAAGACATAAAAGCACATAAGCAAAAGCAGCCAGAACCTAAACATAAGAAACTAAAAGTCAAGTAAACTAAAAAGCAATGGTATATATAAAACTGTATTAAGAACAGTGTGGTAATCAACTCCTAACCAAATTTTTAAGTTGTAGTATACAATTAATTGAGTACATTTCATTAATACCCGGCGGGTAACACGCAAAAGTACGTAATTGCTAACTCAATTCTAGTTTCTCTAACAGTAAGGAGAAAGGACCTCCTCTAGGGTCATAGGTAATACAATCTATAGCCCTAAAAGTAAAGCCATGGGTGGGTGCTTTCATAGTGTGCCTGGCCAAAGCATTATCTGACTTGTTGGACCTGATAGCATATGTATGTTCATATACCCTGTCCCTAAGCCTTCTATCAGTTTTGCCAATATTGAAGGCAGGACAGGTGTGACACTTAGCCAGGTATACTACTACCTTAGAGTTACAATCAAATTTGTACTTGGTGTTATATTTAAAACCTTGTATACTGAATTTTATTCCCTGCTCCATATATTTACAATAAGGGCATGTGTCTAAGTGTACAGGAGTCCGAGTAACGAGTTTCCACTAGGTTCTTTAAGTTTTTTCCTTTTCTATAAACTATTTTGGGGAACTCAATGGGACCTCCTGACAATTGTGTGTCCATGTTTATCAGATCCAAATTTTTCTTTAAAATGTTTATAAAATCATAACTGTCTATACAATACATAATAATAAGCTTATTTTGATTTAATATTCCATCCTGTGGTGGGCAACTATTTGGTTCTAAAATGTGGTTACTTGATAGTATTGCTTTGTAAAAGCCCACTTCTCTTTTATTTTTCACTTCCTGACAAATCTCTTGTAGGAGTGAAGTAGGGTAGCCTCTCTTTTTAAACATGTCCATAAGTGTTAAGCATTCTTCAATAAACTGGTTGTCATTTGTAACCATTCGAGCTGCCCTTACAAATTGGCCCTTAACAACCAAACGTTTTTGGTGGGCCAGGTGGCAGCTACTATAATGAAGGAATGCGTTAGAGTGTGTTTCCTTTCTGTAGATCCTGGCTTTAAAACATTGGTTTTGTCTGTACTTACTTAAGTCAACATCTAAATAAGCAATTCTATCCTGTGAAAAATTATGTGTAAATTTTAAAAATACACTAGTGTTGTTTAAGTAAGTTAAAAAGTTAGAAGCCTCCTGTTGATTACCCTGGAACATAATGAATATATCATCCAGAAAACATGTATAGTATTTGACTTTACTTGTGTATGCAGTTGCGCCAAAGACATATTCATGTTCCCAATAGGCCATTACTAAATTTGCAAATGCACTGCCACATGGGGAGCCCATTGCCACTCCTATTTTTTGTAAATAGTATGTTGTTGAAAATGATGTAATTGTTAGAAAGAACTATATCCAATAGTTCAGCCATCAATTTTACCTCATTCTGGGGGACTCCCATACCATGTAGTAACAAACTCACCCATTCTATTCCCTCTGTATGGGGAATCGAAGAATACAAATCTTTCACATCTACTGTGAGAAAATTTAAGTCATCTTGGTATTGTAGGTTATTCATGTTGCCCAAAAATGTCCAAGAGTCTTTACAAATATGCTTTTGTTGAACCACATATTTCTTTAAAGTGTAGTCAATAAATTTAGAGCAAGCATAGGTGATACTTGCTCTAGCATTGACCAATTGTCTCATGGGTGGGTTATTTTTGCATTTATGTATTTTTGGCACTCCAAAAATAATAGGTATCCTTGGGGCTGGCATATGTAGATAATTTGCTACAGTCATGTCTATCCTTGATTCAATGAATAATTCATCAAATAATGCCCTAACTCTTCCATAAGCTATGTTTAATTTGTACAGTGATACCTCCTCATAAGTGTCACTTTCTAAAATAGTCTGAATTTTGTGATTGTAGTTGTCCAAGTTAAAAATAACTATACCCCCTCCCTTATCTGGTTTCATTGTCCTAACATGTGCGTTTTGCAAGTACATAAGTGCTTGTTTTTCTTCCTTAGTAATGTAATTAAAGCTAATAATTTGTTCATTATTCATCTTATCCATTTTGTGAAAAATGTCTAACATACATATTTTTTTTCAAACAAAGCCACAGCTGGGTGGGAATGGGGACAAAATGTACTAGAAATATAAAATGGTGTAATAGAGGGTGGTGCCTCTCCTAATAGTAAATTTAAATTCAACTTCCTAATAAATAATTTAAAATCAATAATAAATTCGGCTACATTATTTCTACATGAAGGAACAAAAATAAAACCTTTTGCTAATAAATTAGCCAAAGTAGCATCGACATAAAAGTCAAAATAATTAAAAATCTTAAAGCCCCCAGTAGAATTATGTACAATGGTAACAACCGGTTCTTTAAGGGATACGTTCTCTTCGTGTAGGTTCTCCTGATGTGTGTAATCTATAGAAAGAGTGTCCATGGTGTCCACTTTATTATGTTCACTGGTTATTGGTGTGAATGAAAGTATTTTTTCCTCGGGCCTTGCCTCAGGTTGTAACCTGAGGCAGGAACTTGAAAATACTGATTGCCATGGCCATTTTGGCCTCTTTGACCATGGCGGGCATTATGGTAGTTGTTACCCTGGGTAGCTGCATTGAATTTATAAGTTTGAACCCCGTTGGAGTTAGTCTTATACTTTTTATTACTATTGTTGTTGTTATTGTTGTTGCCTTTCTTTTTAGGTATTTGTGTCCAGCCCTCTTCAAGTTGGTCCAATTTGTGCTGTCATACCCTGTCTTTGTTCGCTTGTGTTGCCAAAGTTCATTTGAGAAAAGGGAGGTGCTGGGTATGCCAAACCCTTAGCATAGGCTTTAGTTTTTTAACTTTGTTACTTTTTAATTTCTCAAGGTGATGGTCAATAGTAGAAAACGATCTTTCATACTCGTATTTGTAACGAAAGAAGTTACTGTCTCTCTTTATTTCTCCATATAAACTATATATAAACTAGTAGCTTCCTGTAATAAATCATCTGCAGCTTTTTGATAATGTTTACTTATAAGTTGTAACAGTTCAATGCCATGGTTATTAAACATTTTTATTAGGTCCTGATGAAATTCCGAGCCTCCTACCAACCCAGTAGGGTATTGCCAAACTCGGAGGCCTTTTGGAACTATGTCCTCACTAATACATTGTTTAAAGTAAGCTAGTTCCAAATGTAATTTTTTTGTATTTAAGCAACTTTAAGTCTAGT
Organism: Protopterus annectens; assembly: GCF_019279795.1. Taxonomy (NCBI): domain Eukaryota; kingdom Metazoa; phylum Chordata; order Ceratodontiformes; family Protopteridae; genus Protopterus; species Protopterus annectens. Next base: position 198,577,205 of record NC_056736.1, on the reverse strand, counting down.
AATTTAAGTTTACTATTCAGTGTTTCAGTTTGTACATTTACAGTTGTTAGCTCACCTTGTGTTCGAGCTGAAGTAGCAGGTTGAAAAGTTGGTAACTGTTCTGACCAAGAAGAAAGGTTGAAATTAAAATTCAGGTTCGCTGCCGGTCCATTGGAAGTGCGCTCTCCCTGTAAAACATGGCATTTGCCTCTGTTGTTACATCCACATTCCAACTCTTCTTGTGGTGTGGGATAAATAGACATATTAAGAAGAGAGTCCTCATCTGTTGTGTCCATACAAATGTCAATAGAAGGACTTACTAGTTTCTGTTGGTTAATGGTTTACTTGACTTTTAGCTTCTTATGTTTAGTTTCTGGCTGCTTTTGTTTATGTGCTTTTATGTCTTCTTACACTCCTTACACCTCTTTTTAAACATTAACATCATATATATGGTGACATATATATATATATATATATATATATATATATATATATATATATATATATATATATATATATATATATTCTTTAGACATACATATATATATATCTTATATACATTATTTAACTTTAACATTAATCGAATCAATATTTTATAATGGATAAATACTGTTTTTATGTTATTTTAACTATTTATTTACTATTTAGAAACATTGTTTTTTTATAACAATTGAGTAGATGAGAGCTGTTCAAGCTACACTTTAGGTAATGAATGAGGGTGAGCGCCACTTTAAGAACAGCTGATTCCTGTTTGTTCCAGGAAACAGCTGACTCTTTCACTTTCTATATAGTCAATGTTTTATGTTTAATAAATATCTGAAGAAGTTGGGCTATGTGGCCTGATGAAAAGCGCTTTATGTGATTTTTTTGTTTTTGTAATAAACAGTACATCACTTTACTTGTGCTTGCAGGATTTATTTGGGCAACTGGATACACTGAGCGGCTTCTTCTTTTGGTAGAACGGACTTAGTTTGTGTTTCAACCTGTATCATGCTATCAATGTAGGTGCAGGGTCAACCTGGTTCCCATTGCCAGTTCTCACCACATGAGATCAGGAATGGCACATCTGATGATAACAATCTGTGTACACAACATGCCCCAGACACCCCAGGTACACTTCTACATGTCACAGAACATGCATGT
>NC_056736.1:198553583-198571083 GCF_019279795.1 Protopterus annectens | reverse complement strand
CAGGACAGGTGTAGGAAAGGTCTATAGCTGTCCATTTTTTCTACAGCAACAGCTGTGCATATACACTGATTTGGAGGTAGACCTGGACACTCATAACCCTGAGAGAGTGGTGAGCACAACAATAATATGTTGTGAAGCCAATTACACCAAATTACATGTGTCCAGTGGACATGTGAGCGAAATAGACAGCTATGTATGGGGCGATATTTTTTTGTGGGAACAGATTTCCCTTTTTTATTTTCAGGTGAGATTGGGATGTTGGGGAGGGGTAGTAGGTATATTTGGGGAGGTCGGTTGGGTAGGTTAACAGACAAGACAAACAAGATGGATACAGGGGCAGTAAATGACACATGTGGGGGGGGTAAACACCTTAGATGGGGAGGGGTGCTTGGAAGTTGCAAGCCCATGAGCCCTCAAATGGAAACAGTGAGAATGAGGACCCAGCCATGGGCAATCACCACTGCACCTTCACGGCCACAAAGGTGACTCTGCTGGGTGCTGGGTAGGAGGGGCAGGCTCACCCTCTGATATCACCATGCAGCCCTCAAACTAGTGTAGCTGGTCTCAAATCTCCCTGTCAAGCTCCCTACACACCACAGCCCAGACCTGATGGCAGGTGACAGGTACCTCTCTGCCCCCGCTCCCAGTGGGGGGCCAAGCCCCATCCCCTGAGGTGGTTCCACCTGAAGGTGGTGCAAGGCCAGTAGAGGAGGAGGTCCCAGGCTGGGCCCCAGATGTGCTGATGCCCGTTGCCATGGCCAGCTGAGGTGGGACAGGTGGGTCTGCTGGGACCTGCCTTCCCATACGAGCTATGGTGTTGGAGTGTTAGGACAGATATCGGGCAGTAATAGTCAGCAGCATTCAGGGTTAGTTATAACAGCATGCGTAAGTTGTCCCATTAACCCAAGACATCAGATTTACAACAGTTGCAGGGTGAGCAGAACACATGCATATATGGGACAACAGTGGCCATTAAAACAGCATGCAGGTTTCATTGATGACAACAGGCCACCGATATGGGAGTATATTAACATGGCACATGCATAGAACCAAATGTGAATATTTATAAACCAATAGGACATATGTCCCAACAAAAGATTGTAGTGTACATGTACCCATTTAGGTGTGTAATTAAGTTATTATTGCACATATGGTGGGGTGAGAGAGAGAGAGGTCAATTAACAACTAATATATCCCTGTAGTTTTCACACCTTTCTTAGTCACTGCAGTGCTCTGTTCCTTGCATGTATTATTACACTACCCAATGGCCTTACTTTGTACAAAGGTATGTTTGTCGATTACTATATACGTGTACTGTGTCTTACGTATAGTCTATACCTCTTATCTGTTAAAGCTGTTGAGAAAATATTTTTAACACTACCTGACAAATTCTACAATTACTCCCAGATTCCATGATTGTAGGCAAGTATATAAGTGAACTGCGTTGTACCTGCAGTCTACACCTCTTACTTGTTATAGCTGTGGGGAAAATCTTTGTTAACACTACCTGACAGATTCTACACATACTCTCAGATTCCATGCTTGCAGACAAGTATATGAGTGAACTGTGTTGTAACTACAGTCTACACCTCTTTCCTATTATAGCTATGGAGGGAACTTTGTTAACACTACCTGACAAATTCTACACATACTCCCAGATTCCATGCTTGCAGACAAGTGTATAAGTGAACTATGTTGTAACTACAGTCTACAACTCTTACCTGTTATAGCTGTGGAGAAATATTTGTTAATAGTGCCTGACGAATACTACACATACTCTCAGATTCCATGTTGATGTTATACACATGCCTAATAATCCATTATTGCACACACTCTGGTCAAGGCTTGACAGGATACAGGTGTTAATGTGACATATTTTGGAATAGCTGTCATACACTTTGGGTGATATGCTACAATGACAGGTTTACTTTCATATACATTCTCTTTTTATGTTCTGGTCTCACTATCCATTATGTCAGTGTAAGCTGCCTACATTTCTTGGATCATCTCCCTGATTTGTCAGGGGAACAGGTTACCGGGCAGCAGATATGGACCATTTATCTGGACATGCTGGACAGATCAGAATGGTTGAGGGCTATGACTATGCATACAGCTTACTACCTGAACATTCCACCACAGTCTGTACAGTTGATGGTTATGATTATGCTTACATCATACTATCTGAACATTCTAGCAAAGTCTGTACAGCTGTTAGGTCTAATTATGCATACACTTTCTATCTGAACATTCTCACAAACTCAGTACAGTTGGGGGTATGATTATGCATACAACTTACTACTACTCCCGGGATTCAACCCCCTGCTGTGTGTGGTAAAAATATGACAGTTGAGATCACAGTACACTGTGCAATCAGGGAATTGGGGTGAAGCATTCATATGGTTTCTATGTCTCCCTCAGTTGTTCTATATGACTGAACTCTTGGGACTTCCAACATTTTTATACTGAACTTCCTACACATTTTAACTGCGTTCAACAGTGTGAGTAACACTGCTTATTACAACAGTACTATTTATAGAATGCAACACTACAACAACATATGAAAGCAGAATGTACACAAGCACTCCAGGGGTTATACTTTTATTCACGAGATATTACACCTTTATATCCACGCAACCTATATGACAGTCTTCCTGCCATATTGTCTGGTTTATTCAGTACATCCCATACACAACACATTTTTATACTGGTACAACACTTTCTAGAACTGTTATTTTTTTTTCTTATGACAGTACATGCAAGATTATTACTAATATACCTCGCGATGCAGCCTTTGTAGCCTAGTAGCATGGGCTTGCTGATTTGCAGCCCCCCTCATCTGCAGCTGTCAGAGATATACAGTGATATTTAGCCATTACCTATCCATATATACACAAGCTAGGCAATCATTATCTAAGTAGTAGAATGGGTACTTACTCAGTACTGGGGCATCGGCCATCTGCCTTGATTCTTGGATCCACTGCTCCAAGAGACCTCCACCACTTCAGGTCAACATGGTGATGCCTGACCTGCTCACCAGTCCGGGGGATACCAGTGGCATTGGTGAGGTCATGAGTGAGACTGTCCTAGGCCTCCACTTTATACTGAGAGCCCTGGTACTGGCCCTGCAGTAGTCTCTCCTCATGGTGTTTTACTAGGAGCCATACCATGAATCTGGACTCCTGGCTACCCCAGCACTATGCTCTAAATTGAGTGGCCTTTCCATCTCCAGCCATTCTGCCTACAGTAGGGAGCTGCAGCCAGTTATGGAGTTTATTGGCACCTGTGGGGTTTAAATACACCTGATTTCCCACACTTTCCCATGATTAGATGGTTTTGAAAAAGCTAAGTTGTGGGCACACCTGCTTACCTAATGTTGGCATTTCTTAAAGGGGTATACCACTGAGCAGATTGAGTTAGCTGGCCTAGACATTGCTTACACCACGTAAGCTGAGCTGTGCAATGCTTAGCATTGCTTAATATTTAATTAGCATTATATTTTCCTTTTGACATTGATTTATTATTTGTTACATGTTATATCTGTGTCTGGTATCTGTGATTCATGTGTACATACACTGTATGGGGTCCTGGGGACTTCAACACTTTATTACAATAACACCTCACATCTGGCCTTACTGCAGTACTCCAGTTCACATATTTATGTTATGTAGCAGGTTATACAACATCACACTGTACATAGATGTATTTCACATGTTCGTTTTGATGTTCCTACAGTGAGGAATTGTTTGTTGATACCTCAGTCTTAGGTACTGCTATGACGGCTTAGTGGTTAACTACTGTGACTGTAGTGTACAGGGTCCTGGGTTTGTGCTTTGCAGAGGCTGTTTATTTTGTTGCTGGGCAGAGCATGGGCCATTGGATATAGAGTGATTAAAGCACTTTAAAGCAGTTGTAAGTGGGTTTGCGCGGGTTTGCATGGAGGTAAGCACTGCTAACATCTGGTTACAGTTTCTTACACTCAGTTAGCTTCTAAATTGCTTAGTCTGTGTAGACAATGCTTACCCCATGTGCAAACATGCTTACATATGCTTATTTCTGCTTAAACCTGCTTACTAGTGCCTTATTCATTATGACACTGACACTTCCTGCAGTACTCCAGTTCATAAATATATGTTATTTAATGGGTTTTGCAACAAAAATATTGGTTATAACATGCTTTACCATGTAAAATAGACTGTGCTGCAGTGGGCCTTGAACCAGGAATGCCTGCTCATTAGGCAAATACTCTGCCCACTACACTATTGCTGTGTTGCTTCATTTGCAGATATCTTCCTTGTTATCCTCTTCAGCCTTGTAAGATGTTTTCACTGTAGCTAAGCGATTGGCACACCCACGCACTTACGATTAGCTGTACTCAGATTTTTAAAAAAGAATAAAGGTGTTTCTGCATTTGAATTTTATGTACTGTTGCTGTTGTATACATGGGGAACTGTTGGTGGGATATGCGGACATCTATGAGGAATCTTGCTCATTTCTTACCACTTTCTGCTGTTCTGCATTGCAGGGGCGTCTTTATTCTGAGAGCTCTGCTCTCAGACACACCCCCTGCACTCATACACGCTCCATGTAAGCCTAGGAGCTCAGGCAGCATGCCTTCATTAATATGTATAGCGCTGCCATCCTGCTGCTAAATGGATGCTTCCATGCTGAACTAAGCTAGTCCTGCATGGAAGATTAGTGAATCTGGGGGATTGCATTCTTTATGTATGATCAATTATATATGCATTTTCTGGATAGCATTTTTTTTAACAATGTACAAAATTACTCTTGGGATATTAATTTATCTTAAAATTGTGAGCATCGAAGTTGTGTATTCAATATTTACAGCAGAGAAATATTTAGTAATTCTTATTTACACTTTTTAAGCAAACACTCATTTTGGATGAAACACAACATTGTTAAAGGGCAATGTGATTGACTTTCCAGCATGGTCTTGGTAGATGAGTGTTTAAGAATATTTTTGTAAGAGTTATTTTTGGTCAGACAAAATCCATCAACCATGTTGGACAGAACAAGGGAAGGGAATTAAGGATGGCAGGGAGGATAGGTTTCTTCCCATATTATCTCACATCTGTTATTTTAAGTCCTGAATATCTGTGCTTTTGTGGTGGTTTACTGCACTTGTCTGGTTTGAATTCTTAGTTCTGGTAATACACAAAGGATTTCACTGATTTACCATATTAAGGAAATCACTGGTCAGTAGCCATCATATCGAGACAGGGAAAGATTTTAATAAAGCCATGTATCTAAGCTTTTCAAAAGAAAATATGGACATTCAAATGGTCATTAAACAGTAATGGAAAATTATTTCCTTTTCTAGCAAACTATCCAGAAAGTTAGTGGCAGACCCTGCTTCATTTATAAGGTGATAGTAATCTGAGGAATAGGTCTGTGTCCATCAAAAACAGCACATATTCAAGACTGGTATCAATAAAGGGAATTTTGTTATGGTAAAAGAGAAAATAACACAAACATCTAAGGCTCATTTTGATTGTCATACTGTTGGTATATTACATGTTGCCACCTGTTTATCCTGCCCTACCTTCTATACAGGCAAAACTAAAAAAAACTATTAGAATTCATATATATCAACACTATTATACAATACATAAAAATGGTATAACAAATGTTTCAGAATGTTTATCAAAACATAGCACTGTATATAATGACTTTAACAAAAAAAAGTATATGAAAATGACAGGGATCAGAGCAATTATATTTGAATAAGGAGTTACAATGGCAAATATACTATAAGTTTGACAGGATAACTTGACTCAATGAGAACATTTCTCTTTACTCTTTTTTTTAAACACACGCGCACACACACACACACACACACACACACACACACACACACACACACAGAGCAGAACTAGCTGATTTTAAAGGCTTATTGTAAGTATCATTTGTTTTGTATGAATAGTTTATAAGGAGGTTTGTTTGGAATGCTGTTCTAGTGAAATATTGTTTATTTGAGAGATGAAAGTGCTTAATTTAATTAAACAGCTAGTGAAGTAAAGATCTGGTTTTCCTTTTTTTTTTTTTTTTTTTGGTTTTCTGCTATCTGATCTTGGACCTCAACTACAACTTAATTTTAAATGCATTTTTATTTTGTCCATTCATGACTTGAGGGCAGTCATGTTGATGAAAACATATATAGACACACGTGCATGCACACACATATATGCATGCATATATTTACACATATGCACAACACAACTACCCACCCATACCCATTCAGCAAAGTGGAGCTAGGAATTTTAGAGGGAAGGTAACATCAATGTCTGATGCTGTATACCCACATTTCTACCACCATTTGCTACTCTTGTTTGCATTTTTGTTTTGGGTAGAATTTCTTATATCATTGGAAACCATTATCTCACTTTGAATGAACCCTCTTGGTATCAACAACATTTAATGTGTAACAACATGTCCTTTAGTTTTGTTAGATAATTATCAGTGTTGTGAGGAGTTTTTTTATTGTTAAATTTGTATGTGGCAATACATTTTAGTGGTGTCCCAGCCTAGGCTGTGGTGCTCTTTAATCACAGGGTGAAAACATATGGAAAAGCTAAAAAGTAATATAAGTTTCTAAGATCTGTGACTAGCAGGCCAGAGAGCACCTAATAAAATAAAAGTATAACATTGTCTTAGGTTAAGGAACTTCTTGTGGAATATTTAACATTTAAATAATCTCTATACCTGATAACTTCAGCGTACAATGGCAGCATAAGATGTGTGAAGGTTTATATTACCTTTTCCAATTCATTAGACATTGCTAGCACTAAAATGTTCCATATAAGGCATTACTGGCAACCACTTTATCACTTTTTAAGTAGTTCTGGGTTTCCTCTTAGAAAATAAATGAGGAATAATACTACTCCGGTGATCATGTGAATCATAAAATGCCTATCAATCCACACATTTATAGAGTCACAGTTAAACATTCTTCCCACTAAAGGCAACTAAATAAATTTAACTTAATAAGTTGGATTGAACAACAGAGCTGTTTAAAATGAAGTGAGCATACTTAAATCTTCTTGACACATGCAAGTGACTAAATAAAGCTAACTTAATGAATTAGAATATACAGCCAAGCTGTCTTTAATGACAGACTGTGACTCCTAAAAATATAATTATGATCAGCTAAATCCAAAAAAACACTGGTAAAACACGAACTTGCAAATAAAACACTGAATGGAAGAAAAAACCACACTGAAAGCCAAAATAAATGTAAAAGTAAATGCTTTCGTTTACTGCATTAAGCAAACTTCATCAGACAAGATAAAATACAAATACACTTATATTTAAATGTAAAAAAGTTAATTAATATGACATCATTTCCTTTAAAGCCAAGCCTCCAATTAAAGTACCAAACCACCAAAGTAAACCTATTCTAAGCATATCCAAATAATGAATCCAATGAATGAAACACAGAAAATTAATGTGTTCAACAAATAAACATAATAAGCATATATATGTGTAAACATAAATATCATCTCATTAAAGCCTTCAATTTTAATATACTTTTAATAGAAACTGAGTCATTTAAGCCAGGGGTAGAAAAGGCATTAAGTCTTAGTTGCCAAATTAATTCCCTTTCCTCAATTTTCAAATCCATGAGTCCCCCTCTCACATTATTATAGAAATTTTCAATGACTAAAAATCTGAATTCATGTTCAGGCCGACTGTTAATATGCCTGGCTAATGCATTATTTAAATTCAATTTATTAATGGCATAAATGTGCTCATAAATCCTGCTTTTGAGTGGCCTCCCAGTTTTGCCTACATAAAAAGCTGGACATTTTGAGCAGATAGCCAGGTAGACCAAACCCTTAGTGTTACAGTTAAATTTGTCCTTGAGGTCAAAGGTTTTCCCTCTAATACTAAATTTACTACCGACTTGTATATATTGACACCAACAACAAGCCTGGCATTTGTACATGCCCCAATGAGGTTGGTGACATCTTATGTTGAACCCTTCAACAATGTTTTTCAAATTCAAACCTTTTCTAAATACTAATTTAGGGGAATCACCTACTTGTTGTCTAATGTTGGCGTCATCAAATAAAAAACACCAATTCTTAGTCAGAATAGATCTTAGGGCGTCAATAGAAAAGGTGGTAATAAAACTCAAAATTACTTTATTCTTATCCAAAAGTTTTTCAGCTGTTGTTAAATCTCCTGTTGTCCTTTCATCAATCCTATTATAAGTTCCCTCTGAAAAAGTGCAAATAAAATTGTGGCTATTATTTGTTTGAGATCCAAAACTGTAATCTTCATTATTTAACAAAGGTGTAAAATACCCATTAAGTCTTTTTGTAGAGACTTCATAAATCAGGTCATTCACTAATTTGTCCAGGTAACCCCGTTTCAGAAACAAATTTCTCAAAAAGAGACATTCCTCATTGAAATCAGAATCTAAGGACACCATCCTTGCGGCACGCACAAGTTGCCCTTTAACGACACCCCTCTTCTGAAAATAGGGGTGGCAGCTTGAAAAATGTAAAAAAGAGTTAGAGTATGTTGATTTCCTAAATATTTTGGAATTAAATGTATGGGTATCACTATTCTTACTTAGATCTACATCCAAAAAGGAAATCCTATCAGTGTTATACTTCCATGTAAATTCCAAAAAATCAGTATAGCTGCTTATATGTTTAACAAAATCTTCAGCTGATGTCACATCCCCACACCATAGAATCAATATGTCATCAAGGTAATGAGTATACCACACTGCTCTCTCTCAAAAAATGGTGTTAACAAAGAGGTAATTTGTCTCCCAAAATGCCATCACAGTGTTAGCAAATATAGCTCCACAAGGGGAGCCCATAGCTACACCAGTCTTCTGCAAAAATAATTCCTTGTTAAACATAAAAAAATTATAATTTAATACCAACTCCAATAGGTATATAACTAAATCAATACATGCACCATCTATCTGTTTCTTTAACATAACTTCTCTAACCCACTCACACCCAAGATCTTGTGGGATAACAGTATATAGATCCCGTACATCTATGGTGAAAAAATTCAACTCTTCTGAAAATGGGAAGCTGTTCATCGCTGTTAAAAAAGCCCATGAATCTTTACAGATTTGAGTCTCATCTTTTAAAACTAGTTTGAGTTTAGTGTCGACAAATTTGCCACACCCATACGTAATAGATTGCCTTCCGTCAATAATAGGATGGAAGGGAGGGTTGTTAAGATCCTTATGAATTTTGGGTAAGCCAAAAATCATAGGAGTCAAAAGGTATTCCATTAATAAAAAATGGTATAAATCTAGGTCAATGCGACCATCAATGAATAGATCATTAATGAAGCCCTTCAAACGCTGATATGCTCCATTCATTTCATTAAGGGAGACCTTAATATAGGAATCTGATGCTAATAAAAAAGAAATTCTATTGTCATAGCATTCCTTATCCATAAAGACCAACCCACCCCCTTTATCAGGTTTCATAGCCCGAATATTGGCAAACTTAAGAGCTGAAAATATTTCTCTTTCAGTATTAGATAGGTTTGAAAGTTGGTTGTTTTTATGTTTACCTAACAAGTTCCTGAAGTCATTCTCACAAATCTTTTCATAAAGTGAGATTGAGGGATGAATAGGGGGATTAAAAACACTGGATAATCTATGGTCATTAGTCAAACATGAGTTGTTACCAAATAAAACATTCAAGTTCAACTTCCTTGTATGCATTTTTAAATCTATGAAAAGTCTAGCTAGATCACTATGAGTCGAAGGAACAAAGGACAAGCCCTTGGCTAACACTTCTATAAGAAGTGAATCAGGTCTAAAATCAGAGTAATTATAAATTTGAAAATCTTCAGTACTATTAGTTAGAATTTTAACTGGTTTCAAACTATTAGCTGGGTTAACAAATTCATTTGAGAAATCAAAGGGGACTACCTTCTTCTCCTGTTCCTTTTCTTCCAAGATTGTCTTTGTTGTGGGTGATTCTGTGTTCTCCTCGTACCCCCTTTCTGGTTCCTCTGAAAACCCTGATTAGGGTCATTGTTACCATTAGTATTGTTAGCCCTGTTTGCAAGTCTTTCACTTCTTCTAATTGGGGATGAGTGTTCAACAGTCATGTCATTAATTGAAATGTTATCATTATCAATGACTTCAGATACATTTTCATTAATAACAACATTACCTAAAAACTTTTGTTCAACATTTCTGTTTAAAGGTGGCATTGGATAAGCTAAACCTTTATGATATGCTATAGAGTCTCTTTTTATTTTTTTAATCTTGTTCATAGGTTCATAGGTTCATACTAGACTATCTGCCCTAGGGCATTTATAAGCCTAGCCAGAGTGTGTTTGGCTTTTGCCACCCATTTTAAATTGATTTTGCTATGCCTTTTTTTGAGGTTAGTATACTGTGCCTCTGTCTAACAGTGACACAGAAGTGATAGCTGGGGTAAACCTACGATCTCTCATCCACTCATCAAGATTCCTCTTGAAGAGAGTCAATGTGGGACTCTGCCTAACCTGGACTGGGATTTTATTCCAGAGTGAAGGGAGCCTCAGGGTTATGAATCTGTCCCTCCAGCATGTCCTATTTATTTCAGTGCTGAGGTTCAAGTCTCTCGAGCACGTAGCTCGATGAGATTTGGATTTTCTGAGGTGCAGCATGTCCATTAATTCTGGGTTGGTCATCAAAGTGTTATCAATACTCGAAAAAATATGCAAACAGTCATATTTATATCGTGTAAAGTCTTTATCACTTCATATAGTAGAGTCCAGTTCAGTCAAATCCAATTTCAAACCATTCATTTGTGTAACATAGTTCTGGACAAGTAATTGCATGAATTCCACACTTTGTCGATCGAAAAGTTTTAATAAGTCCTTATGAAATACTGAATTATTGATGAGGCCCGTGGGGAAATGCCATTGCCTTAACCCTTAGGCACCTGCTGTCTGTCAATACATTCTGTGAGGTATTGTACCTCAATTTGTAATTTCTTGAATTGAAACAACTTAGAATCATAAATTTTAAGTCTGTTAATTAAATTACTTTCGTTGTCATTATTATTCATGTTATTCAAAGACTCCGTACGAAGAGACCCATTCAAAAATAAAGCAGGGTCCTTCAACCAGTCTTCCAAAGACGGTAAAATAGCAGAAGTACTTACTGCAGGAACAGCAGCAGCAGCAATTCTGTTCACATTACAGTTGTTAATATTCGGTCTATCCAAGTCGACAAATGGCGTACGAGCTCCAGGGTGAGTGGAAATAGAAGACGCTGAAGTTCCTGGATTCTGTCCACCTCGATCCTTCAATCCTAAGGCATTATCATGTACGCCAACAATCAACGGGTTTGGTACATTATTAGCGGAACCCAAAACAGGATTTTCGGTTAAAGAAGGCAAACCAAATGCAACTTGGCAAGCCAAAGCATCCACACATTGGGTCAAAAGTTCAATTAAAGCAGTCAGTTTACCCATGGATGAATTGTTATTGTCCGACTGCGAATCCATAGAATTAAAGAAGATTTGGGATTGTGGTGTAGTAGAATCCTCCATAAAAACGAAAACTCCAAAAAAACACTGGTAAAACACGAACTTGCAAATAAAACACTGAATGGAAGAAAAAACCACACTGAAAGCCAAAATAAATGTAAAAGTAAGCGCTTTCGTTTACTGCATTAAGCAAACTTCATCAGACAAGATAAAATACAAATACACTCATATTTAAATGTAAAAAAGTTAATTAATATGACATAATTTCCTTTAAAGCCAAGCCTCCAATTAAAACCAAACCACCAAAGTAAACCTATTCTAAGCATATTGTTAAAGTTAATTGTCGTTAAAGGGCAACTTGTGCGTGCCGCAAGGATGGTGTCCTTAGATTCTGATTTCAATGAGGAATGTCTCTTTTTGAGAAATTTGTTTCTGAAACGGGGTTACCTGGACAAATTAGTGAATGACCTGATTTATGAAGTCTCTACAAAAAGACTTAATGGGTATTTTACACCTTTGTTAAATAATGAAGATTACAGTTTTGGATCTCAAGCAAATAATAGCCACAATTTTATTTGCACTTTTCAGAGGGAACTTATAATAGGATTGATGAAAGGACAACAGGAGATTTAACAACAGCTGAAAAACTTTTGGATAAGAATAAAGTAATTTTGAGTTTTATTACCACCTTTTCTATTGACGCCCCCCTTCTAAGATCTATTCTGACTAAGAATTGGTGTTTTTTATTTGATGACGCCAACATTAGACAACAAGTAGGTGATTCCCCTAAATTAGTATTTAGAAAAGGTTTGAATTTGAAAAACATCGTTGAAGGGTTCAACATAAGATGTCACCAACCTCATTGGGGCATGTACAAATGCCAGGCTTGTCATTGGTGTCAATATATACAAGTTGGTAGTAAATTTAGTATTAGAGGGAAAACCTTTGACATCTAGGACAAATTTAACTGTAACACTAAGGGTTTGGTCTACCTGGCTATCTGCTCAAAATGTCCAGCTTTTTATGTAGGCAAAACTGGGAGGCCACTCAAAAGCAGGATTTATGAGCACATTTATGCCATTAATAAATTGAATTTAAATAATGCATTAGCCAGGCATATTAACAGTCTCCCTGAACATGAATTCAGATTTTTAGTCATTGAAAAATTCTATAATAATGTGAGAGGGGGACCCATGGATTTGAAAATTGAGGAAAGGGAATTAATTTGGCAACTAAGACTTAATGCCTTTTCTACCCCTGGCTTAAATGACTCAGTTTCTATTAAAAGTATATTAACATTGAAGGCTTTAATGAGATGATATTTATGTTTACACATATATATGCTTATTATGTTTATTTGTTGAACACATTAATTTTCTGTGTTTCATTCATTGGATTCATTATTTGGATATGCTTAGAATAGGTTTACTTTGGTGGTTTGGTACTTTAATTGGTGGCTTGGCTTTAAAGGAAATGATGGCATATTAATTAACTTTTTTTACATTTAAATATGAGTGCATTCATATTTTATCTTGTCTGATGAAGTTTGCTTAATGCAGTAAATGAAAGCGCTTACTTTTACATTTATTTTGTCTTTCAGTGTGGTTTTTTCTTCCATTCAGTATGATCAGCTAAATCAATGAGAGCATAATATTCTATAATCTGAGATCACCGTGCCTTACTTCAGTTCAATAGAGAAATTAAAGAAATGTATTGAGATATACACAACTCCACACCCACCCTCCCCCCACTAGTCAAAGAACATACCCATAATTAGGAATAAGAGCTCTCACTCAAATATCAGATGTGAACCTATAGTCTATAACAACACAAGAAGTCTTTAGCTACATTATGAAGTATAGCAGGAAAATAATTTTACAATTATCTGTAAAGTCAAGCATCAGGGATACATGCATCATATTGGGGAAAAGGCATCCATTTAAAAAATATATATTAGGCTAATTTAATTGTGATGATGTGGACTGTAAATAGAAACTGATAGAGACCAAATATATTTTTCATAGAGAAATGAATTGTGATGGTGCTGCATTAAAGCCATTTAAGTGCTTCTAAAGAACTTACAGATTCCTGGAGTTAGAAGCTGTTGGTATTACACAGAGACTGTGTGCATCCCAAAAATCACTTGACAACCATGTTATGACAGTAGCGCATTAGTGATCTGTCAATGTCCGTAGTGGTTATCAAAGGATTATTACAATTCTCATACTTGGAGTCATAATGTGCCATGTAAGCCACAAAATTTTGATACTGTATGATACCTGCAATTATTTCTGTAGTAAAGTTGCAGCAAATATGAGAAAAACTTAACAAAGCTTCTAATTTTCTAGGTACCTACTCAATGATCATGCTCTAGAAATGCAGCAAAAGCAGATATTTTGTTTTAGCAAACCTACCATTTCTGGCCAAAAACTGTGTTTCTATAACTTGTTGAAACTTCCTACAGACTTGATTGACTATACAAGGTGCTAACATTAGAAATATAAATCTTACTGGAAATTAGGAGATATTGAATCAGCAAAAAGGGGTGCCTAAAATGAGCTGCACTAAGAATATATTTCTGTTATTGCCTCACTACAGGACATTCCTCCAGACTACTTCAAGTGACCCCCTCTTGGGCAGTTAGATCAATTCAGCTATTCATGGAGAAAGCCGAGAATGGAGTATTTGCCTTTCTCTTGATGTGGACCATGGACTTATTTGCCAAAATGAGAAAACTTGCTAACCATAGGAGCTTCTCTTAGTATTCTGCAACAGTTTCATTAGTGCAACAGTTAGAAGCAGCGAGATTACAGTAAATATTCAGGTTGTGGCAGTAGTAGGACCTTGTTAGATAATGCTTTTTTACCAAATGAGATCTGCTTGTTTAAACCTTATTTTAATTTGTATTTCTACATGAAAGAACATATTGGTGTATTTAATTTTAAAAGTATATCGCCTAGTTTTATTTATTTATAGAAAATGTCATTATTCAGTTTCAAAATCTTGCAGGCATCCACCTTTCAAAGTGCCATTTTTGTTATAGCTGCCACTATTTAATGTGTTGCAGCTGGCTGATTTCAGATACTTTAATAAGTGAAATGTTTTTTCGCCAGAAATATCTTGCTGGTGGCAATATGTTACCATGAGACTGTGTATGTGAATACAAAACAGTTTTGGAAACAGCAACTGCCGGTAAGGATGAATTAGAAGGCAATGGACTGATTACATGGGGGTAGAATTCTTAGGAAGCCAGTGATATGACTGCATTATTCAGTGGTACAGTGTAAAGATTAATGTCGGAGTACTGATACTATCTAAGGCACCAGTTCACAATTACTATATGCTGTTAAATCCAATTTCCTTTTATATCATTCAGAGCCAGCAGTGCAGATCTTGAAACAGCAACATCTGGACATCACAAGCACAAGTGGTTTAGTTCATAGGGTTAAGGCTACGATCTGGCAGCAAACCTCATCATGTAATCCTTGTGTCTACTGAGCTTATCCATTTAGCAAATAAATATGAAAGATTTATATATTCCAGGTATAACAAGCAATGCAATAGGAGCAAAATGTGTATTTGGCAAATGTATGATAAAACTGCATTTTATTAACACTAGCATTAAAACATTTCCCAGGATAGAGAAAAATTTCCCCAGAGTTATAAATCATTAAGCTTGTGTTTTGTTCATGAAAACCATATATACCCTTATGGTTGTGAACTACTGACAAGCTTCACACCGTAACACTGAGTTTTCTTTCCCTCAACTCTATTTCTGGACCTCTGACTCTCAACATCTCTTAGGCACAGTGCCCTTACATAACCCAAAACAAATCTTTCTGTTAAATAAGATTATGTGATAAAAAAACAGTAAAATAAAACAAGTTATCAAAATTAATTAGGAAAGTCTGACTTTGCCACTTGACTGTGTTACTTAAAATGATTAATACTCATACCAAAGTTGGCATAAGTTGGAAATAGAAAACAGCTAGAATGACTTTATGTAGAGTAAACAGTAATATATTATTATTCATAGGCAAGTGTCATTTTCCAGATAAGGGTTATAAGTTATTTAGGAGAAACATGAGGAGGTGTCCCAAGGCGGCTATTTGAAAACTGAACATTGTAACTAAGTGCTTCTATGAGAATTCACATGCAAATATATGGATTTATGATGCTGCCGTCAATAGCAATAAAAACAGATAGACGTAATTATCTGGAGTTAAAATAAATGATTATCAGTTTCAATGAATGGATTTTGTATGACAATAATTTTAAAATTTAATTAAGTATTTAATTAACAAATCATACTCAAACTTTTCCAATGGTATAGTGTAGAAACAGGAGTTGATGTATGTTGTACGTTCAGCACATACTGTCACTGTTACAAATCCTGTCATGTCAGATTTACGTATATCACATAATATTTTACACAGGGCTGTGCACAAATGCTAAATATAAAATGAAAAAGAAATGGGATAATGTGAGCCGTTTATTATTCTTAAAGTCATATAACAGTATATTTTTATTATCTTAGTGACTGGTTATTTATTTTGTTTCTTGCAATCCTGGTTAAAGTTTTATTTTTAATGTCATTTTTGTTTAAGATAATCAGGTGAACACTTTTGTGCTTTTTGTATTTCTTTAGTAATAGTTATGTGTGTGATAATGGTGTGAGGTTATGCTACAAAAATCATCACAGATTTAAGAGTGCTAGTAATCATTTCCAAAACTCTTTCAGGTTAAACTGCTTGATCACTATTTTCTTAAAATGCCCATCCAGTCATATTATTTTGCTCAGAAGGTTTGCAGTGTTAGAATAAAATGTACTATTACACAATTTTAGGATACTTGATTTAATATAAAATTTGTTTCGCAAATGAACCTTTTCTAAATTAATTGTGTCATTCAAGGAAGAAAGTGCAGCCTATAATCAGTGACAACATTAGTGCCATACCATATCGAATGACCTTTATAGCAGCTTACAACGCATATCTGCAACAGAACAGTACAACCTGACAAACACAATCACATCCTTTGTTTATGTCAGACTACTGAAAATTGCTTACAAAGTACACACGAATGGCAAACAAAAATAGTATATGTTTTACAACATATATTGGATAAATTCTTTTATCCTAGTTAAGTGAAATGCCAAGTAAATTAGGAGAATGTTAATGAAAATTTTATCGCACACTCTAATCTTTATTTGAATAGACTTTACAGTATCAAAAATCAAAATGCAAGTGCAAAAGCACATAGAATAAATATTTGCTTCTTCAACACATACAAATACATATGGACTTTCTAAGGAACTCACCTCATTAGTACTTTGAAGGTTCTAAAAGTATAGTGCCTCTTTGGCCCTCTTCAAAAGGAACCTTGACGATTGGATGGGAGAAAGGAAATTCACCCCGGGGATCACATCAGTCGCCCTGCTAGACAGGGGTCCAGGAAGTAAATAGTGTGGGAAGAAATAGCCATGGAATTATTATGGCTAGCCTTGTATAGGCCCTAGGGTCAACAGCCTAGTACCAACCTATGAACCTATGAACCTATATGTGTGTATATACATATATATATATATGTATATATATATATATATATATATATATATATATATATTTATACACACACACACACACACACACACACACACACACACACACACACACATGCAAATATATATATATATATATATATATATATATATATATATATATATATATATCTAGTGGCAAAAAAAAGTTCATTCAAACATTGTCCTGAAACAGCATTTTGTTCCTCAATGCAAACCATACTTTTTGTCATGAATAGGTGCATGTTTCATTCCTTTTCTGAAGGATGGAACATTCAGCAGTCCCACTCCTTCTAGCGGTATAACCTTTTCATATTCCTGCTACTCCGAAGTGCAGCCAATAAATTAAGAAGCTGTCTGAGAAAGGCAAGCTAGCAGACCTTACCCCATTGGGAGTAACCTTGGATCAATTTCCAAGGGATTGAGTAGAAATGTG
>NC_056736.1:198513583-198548583 GCF_019279795.1 Protopterus annectens | reverse complement strand
TGGGCAGCTGAGGAGAGAGAGAATTTTCCCATTTCACAGCTTGGTACCTGTCAGTTAAGTAGCTTTGGAACCAGGTAAGAGTGGAATTAGTTAGATGATATTGGTTTAGTTTGTTTAGCAGGATTTGGTGTGAGACTGTGTCAAATGCTTTGGACATATCTAAAAAAAGAGTTGACACTTGCAGGCCTTCATTTTTGAGATGGTTTACTGTGTCTGTGAAGCAGAGGAGAGCTGTAGTGGTACTATGGGCAGGTCTGAAACCATGCTGAGTAGGTGACAGGATATTGCAGTCTAGGAGATAGTTTAGCATCTGGGTATGGATGCATTTTTCTAGGATTTTGGCCGGGGGGGGGGAGTAAAGCAATGGGTCTGTAGTTATTAAGTTCAGTGGAGGTCCCGCCTTTATGTATGGGTGTAACATACGATATTTTCCAGAGTTTGGGCACATAGTTTTCAACAATTGATCTGTTTATGAGAGTGGAGACTGGGATAGCAATAGCATCTGCTGTAAGTTTCAAGAAATGGCTGGGGAGTAGGTTGGCTGCTGTTGATGAGGTTTTTAGTTTGGAGAGCATGCTTTTGATTGAAGTGGTGGAAACTGTTTTGAGGGTAAGGCTTGTATTAGTGTTATTTGTGTTGAGGGGGATCGTGAGGAAGGAACTGTCCTGCGATACTAAGGATAGAATTGAGTTCACAAAGTGGGAGTTGAATTGTGTTTCGATGGGAACTTTAGTGTCAGCGGTGGTTGGTTTGGGGTAGCCTTTTGGGTGGATTTTAGTAGCTGGTTTACATTTTTCCAAAATTTTTGCAGGTTGTGTTGGTATTTAGTTTGTAATGTTGTGTAGTAGGATTTTTTGTCCAGCCTAATGCATTTTTTTGCATGGTTGCGCAGTTCTTGGTACTTAGTTAGGCTTTGTGTTTCTTTGTTTTTTGATAGTAACGCCAGGCAGTGTCTCTGGACTTGAGGATTTGTTTGGTTTCTTTACTGAGCCAGGGGTTTGTAGAGGTTCTAACCTTGATTTTGCGCAATGGAGCAACAGTGTCTAGGTGTTGTAGAAATGTTTTGTTGAAATATGCTACAGCCTGGTCAAGTGGGAGGGGTTTTAGGGGGGTCCAGTCACAGTTACACAGTAAAGTGTTGAGGACCTCAGGAGAGATTTTTTGTGTTTCTAGTGGATATATAGTTAGTGGTTTTGCATATGCTTGTTCTACTACGTATAAAGTATATTATGTTGTGGTCACTTAAGGTGTCTGGGAGACTGCCTGTGTGAGGGTACAATGTGGGGTTGCTAGTTAGGACCCAGTCAAGGATGGATTCCCTTTTAGATTTTTTATCACACCTAGTTGGAATTTGGACTAGCTGCTGGTAGCCATGGAGATTTATTACATTACTTGGTGGTTCTGATATACAGGTGAACCAATCTAGGTTGAAGTCCCCCAGAATAAGGGTTTGTTGCGAGTATGTGGAAGAACACCAGGATAAGAAGTCTTCAAGGCTAGCAGGTGTATTACCAGGTGGAATATAGATCACAATTGTGGTGATGACCTTTTTAGGGTGAAGTTGAAGTTGTGAGATAAGTATGTCCCAATTATTGGGGGAGGGGTAGGAGTTTGGTAATTGATGGACAGTTAAGTTGGACTTGTAGAGTAAGGCAGTTCCACCCTTTTGCGAAGTGGTCTGTCTTGTCTAATGATATTGTAGCCGGTAGGGAGAACTTCTGAGTTAGCTATGTTTTTATTTAGCCAGGTTTCTGTTAAAGCAACTATGTCTGGGGAGTAGTGTGCTATTGTGGCCTGGAGTTCAGGTATTTTATTTTTGATACTTCTAATATTAATATTTAGCATTAAAAGATGGTTGGTTTTGCTGCTGTTGTTGATTTGCCCAGGGATGAAGAAAGTGGGGGTGTTATGTTCTGACATTTGTGTTGGAGTAGTTTGTGTTGGACAGGATGGATTTGGGCCTGGGTTGGGGTGGATATCCCCACTAATGGTGAGCCTGGAGTTAAAATGGTTATACAGATGTTGGAGTTTGGTGAGGAGTGTGAGAAAGTATTGTGTTTTTTTGGAGTAGGAATGAGAGCATATGTGTTTAGTTCTGAATTGGTCTGTTATGTAGTTCTTGAATAAGTGTGGGCAGATATTATTATAATGTGTGGTGTCTGTGTATGAGAGTGCATAATGCAGTGTTGTGCTACTAAGTTTAGGGATATTGCTAGAGTGATAACTTGTGGTGTTGTAAAGAATTATGAGAAGACAGACTAGATTTGGTTGTGTGATAGTCATGGTTATAAAGTTTATGTTGTTTCTAGGTGGGGGGTCTGAATAGGAATTATAGGGTTGCACTATATGTGGATGGGGAAGTAGTGTGGGTGATGCAAAAAATGCCTAGTGGGAATGAGAGTGATTGGGAGTATTTTGTGTGGAGCAAGTTGGTGTGGTTTAATGTGATATGACTTGAGGAGATGTGATTGGTGGAGGTGATGTGAGGGTGAGCTGTGGGTGTGGCTATGATTACTATAAATGTAGAGGTAGTGGGGGCGGGAGGGAATAGGGGGCAGGGCAGGGGAGCAGAGAGAGCCTGAGCGTTAGCGAGGGCGAACGGAGCGGGGCAGAGCCAGAGCCAGAGCCAACCAAGGCAAGAGAAAAAAGTAAGTATTACTTTACAAATCTGAACACTTTTAACAAACTCCTGAGGTCTAATGGCTTACCGGCTAGCAGAATGTAATTGCTGAAGAGCACTTGTGTCCTGGTGGGAGACTAGAAATTTAAAGATGGCTCCATGCTCAGCAGGATTCTAATATAGACTTTGTATTGGGGGAGGGAGATAGCACAAGGGGTGTAAACCAGGCGGAATGCAAAGAAACCAGAGAGGCAATCAGTGGAAATCAGTGAAGGCCTCAGAGAGGGTAAGTAATAATTCAAACTACCTGTAAAGTGAAGGAGAGAAGAGACAGCAAAGTTTATTAAGGTTGGGAGTGTGTCTTTACATTTACTTGCTGATTAGTAACCAGTTTGTGCACAGATTAGAGTAGGGAGATACATTAGCAATGATAGAGATGCAAATAAACAGGTGATCCTCCAAGTGATACAAACTAAGGCAGAAAGAACTGAGAGGGCTGCTTGATGGTTAATTTAATTTAGTCACAGGGATGTGAATTAAATCTATACTGTCTATTGGACAGTTAGGATTACTGTACTATTGGGGGGGGACACAAGGCTACAACAGTCAGTTTTATTAGCAAGTGGAGAACTACTAAGAAATACTGCTAATGTAATAGCTTCACTCTCATAAAACATACAAGTAGAATGCCTGGGTGGACTGACCCTGCTCTTGAGGCTCAAAATGTATATCCTTGTTTAGTTTGCAATACTGATTCCTTCTTACACTGTATAGATGGAGTGGTAGCCGCAGACTGCAGATTTGCTTGAGTGTGCTCTGAAGAGAGAGAGAAAAAAAAATTTGCATAGTCTGACTACAACTTGTCTTGCTCTCTGTGAATATAGATGTTATGCCACTCCTGACACTCCTTCCCAATGAATATATAATTAAGAGTGTTTAAGAACACTAGTCAAGCTACAGTGGCCAATAACAGAATTCTGAAGATACTATTAGCATAGATGTCATGTTCAGCATTTGGTATTAAGCTTCACTTTCTTTCCTTTTAACTCCAGTTATTTATGACTGAATAGTAGTGTGGTCATTGGTAAGGGCCAAGGCCTTCAACTTTGCAAACACAGTCCAAGCCCACTGGGAAGAAACCTGTGTCTGCGTCTCTTTGTTTAGATCTGCACATCATTGCGGAGTACCACTTCATTGATTATGTCTTCTTTGTCTGGAAAGGCAGCTTAGAAGAGCTTATTTCTTTTGTCTATTATATTAACCAGTCACAAACTTCATCAGGATTACTGTGCACTCTGCCTTAAGCAATGTCAGTTTTATTGACTTGACAGTTTACAAGAAACCTGCCTTATTTATCCTCTTCTCTAATCTTTATGATAAGCCCACATCAGAAAGAATATGTTTTATGTCCATAGCATGGACCAGAGATGCATCCAGGCTAATGACTTCAAGGACTAGGAACTGAAATTTGCCAAACTAACCTTTAAAGCAATACTTTGTGAGAAATATACTCAGATTCAAATATGACCTTATTAAAGATGGTACACAGAGTTAAAAAATGAGGGAATCCTTTATTCTAACAGAGCCATCAGAGAAAGTGAAGAATCCATTCCCTGTTCTTTCTCCTTTGTAAGAGGGCATACTATGAGAGTCGAAAGTAAGATATACAAAGACATTTCCAGAAGCCGCTGCTCAGTTCTTGGGATCATCTGTGTGACATAATATTTACAGTGTGATTAGTTTTATGTTGGTAGTACATACAGAAAATCAGCATCTGCTAACATTTGTCTGCAGTCTGGAACTGGCTGAGCAATAGTGCATTGTTTGAATACTGTATGGTATGTACTTCCTTCCAGCAGTTCTTATGTCATGTACTGTAAGTGATACTCCAAATCCCATTAAATAGCAACTGCAGTTCTTTCCAAAAAAGTATGATCTGGCCTGGCAGATTAGGCTTGTCACCTGATCACAAGCTGGGATCAATTAAATAACATCGGTCATAAGTGTATTAAAACATACAGACTGAACCACTGTATATAATACAGCTGACAATTCACCTAAGTGAGATTAGCCCAGCACTAATCACTAGGTTTAGTGACTCAGATGGCTCTTGCAGCACATTCTGTGCTGTGACTGTTCCGTCTCTCAGTAAACGATACTTGACATGGCTGTCCTGCAGAAAAAAATACCCTTTTAGATCCATTAAAGATCTTTTTGTTCAGATTATTTAAACCCACATTGATCTTATTTATTGTCAGATTCCTTTATATTGCAACTGCTCAACATTCTGAGGCATTGATTTTCTGAAACGTAACTTGAATAACCTTTTCATGTTTAGGACTATCATTATTACTATCTCTGTAGATGCTCAGTTTGGATCAACTGGACTGTCTAATGATTGTTTAATAAATTATTTGTTATCCTAATGATCGCTGACTAGCAGTCTTTGTGGTGGATGTCATTAAGTCTTTGTCTGACTGAGTCCACTTCTCTTATGTATCTTTGCTTGCTAGATTGAGTCCCCTTGCCATGATTTGTTAACCTCAGCTTTTCCTGACTTTGCACAAGTGAATGCACATGCAGCCAGTTTTGCTGAATACTCCAGATTGCTGTTGTTGTCTTTTCATCTCTCTTGAGGAAAAACAAACACCCCCTATCACACCACACTTACTGACTCACCATCATCCTTTAAATGTTGATTAAAACAGCTCACATTTATGTTCTCTTTGTAGACTCCCCCTTCACCTTTCTCACTGGGCATAACCAGCAGCAAACCTATCTCCCTTTAGCTATTTGCTAACTGGCTGTCTGGGAGATTATTACACCTATCTTATAGCCCAGCTAGCTAATCTTTTGAAAGAATACAATGATGTAAAATTGCATTTGATTTATTAGCTGTTCCTATCTGATATGATTAAATAGCCCTTTTTCCTTGCTGGTATTTGCCCTGACTGATTGGTGAGCATCAGATCCTCTCTCAGTCAAGCCACCCATCTATTCCCTACCTGGCAAGCCCTGACTGAGAGTAGTCATCATCCAGACAGCCAATAGAGCTAGTTCAAACATTTTTCTTTTTTCTGCCTAGCCCTACTGTGAGGGCACTTGGCAAGTTGTTTAGGACAGGATGTGCTTGTGAAGAATGGCTTAATCTCCATATTAGTGTGGCTTCTATGTGACCATCCCCTAACCCTGTAGCATGAGATTCTCCAACAGGGAAATCACAATACTATGTGTGCAAGCAGCAACCCCTCCCCCAGACAAGTTAAGCATTCACTCTTCCCCATCACTGCCTGGCGCCATCACTCTACACCATGAGGGTAGGCATATAGCTCTTTTTATAAGTAAATCTTTAGCATATGTGTTTTGTATTCTATAGCTCTTAATAGCTTCATAGGTGTTTATTAGGCTAACAAGCACAAGGGCCATTTTAAGCCTAGCCATGCATCACATGTTTCTGGCAAGTTCTGTTACCCTTGATAAGTGTACGCAGGGATTTGGGATGAAACATTTAAAAGCAGGGGCCTGGGAGATGAACCATTTAGAAGTTGCCTGTATCCATTAGAGACACAGGTGCCAAATCAGGAATGAATTTCCTGTTCCCCATACAGTTGTCCAAGTTACACTTGAATTGGGTTTGGGAGGAACTCTGCTTCACATGGATGGGGGGCCTGTTCCAGAGACAGGGTAGTCTCTGGTATACATACCTGTCACTCCAGCAAGTCTTTAGAATAGATAATTCTGGTGCTGTTTGTTTTGTGGATATGCAGGAAGTCCATCAGAGTGGGGTCTGACAATGTCCTGTATGCATGGCATAGATTTTCCCCTACAGCCTGTAGCAGACAGAATACAGGGATAGGGCCTTGGATCGGTCTGCATAGGACATTTTGCTTATACCCTGTATTCTTTTAGTGAGAAACCTCTGTGGACATTCCAATTGTTAGAAATGCCTAGTTAGGTACATACCAAAAGGGGTATTGTACTCAATGGTAGGCCTGATGAATGCTGAACACAGTGGAACAATGACTTCCTTGGACCTAGATGCCATACATTTGTTTATAAGTTGTACAACATAGAATGATGTCCTCACTACTGTAGAAAAGTGAGAGTCACAGGCTAGATTATTGTCTATGTGTGTTGCTAAGTCACTCACTACTGGGTCAACTCTAAGGGGTGTGTTGATTATAAAGTCTTATGGAATCTGTTGCTAAAGGTAAAAACCCTTCTCTTAAAGCTTAAAAATAAAGCATGACAGTTTTGGTTGATACTCCAGATTGGTCTTGTCTTCTTTTCATCTATCTTGAGGAAAACAGTTGTAATGGGTATCATATTATGAAAGAAGAAAACAGTGTAAGAAACCTCTCTGCGTGGAAAATTTTCAGTCCATATATTTCTAGTTAATCACTGTATATTAATCAGATCAGACAATAGTAGTAGAAGTAGCGAACTTAAACTCATCTTAAGTCAAAACAAAACAAAAAATAATAATACAAAATATATAATTGTACAGCATTACTAAGTATTCGAAAGTAATCCAAGCAAGGCAGGCAGTCTGTTTCCAGTCGAAAATCCTTTATTAAGTACACAGACAAGCGATTCAAGTAAAACAAAAATAGAGTAATAATTTCCTCATAAGCTTTCTAAATATATATATACTTTTTATCAGGCATGGGACTGGTTTATTGTGCTGTAAAACAAAGTGTTATTGGTACACATGTTAAATTCACATCCCTTCCTCCATCAGTGTGACATTCAAGCTGGTCCTGCCCTACTTAGTAGCTGTCATAATAATATATAACCCTTATGTACTTTAAATAAAATTTATAATGATGTGGTACCTTTTATTTAACCAGATTATTAAGTAGATTATTAAGTCTGTGATTTTATCCAAGACAATATACTACATGGCTGGAAATATATATACCTTAGTTCATTTGGCAATCAAAAAATATATATAAATAAATAAATATATATATATATATATATATATATATATATATATATATATATATATATATATATGTACATTTTGAATGTAAAAATCAGTTTCTATTTTCATAACCTATTGTTAACAAAGATCACTTTTGTCCTTCTAGACTTCTTCAGGTCTGTGTACAAGTTGTTCAGGTTTCTCAAAAATGGTTCCATCTCTGTGGTAATTCTAGCTAATATATAGCCTTGGGACTTCACTATATTATACTTGGTTGTTGTAGGATGTAGATTTTTACTGTGGAGTAATAAGTTAACCCTTGTTGGTTTTCTGAATAGATCAGTGGTGATTCTGTTATTGTTGGTGTCCTTGGAAATCTGCAAAACTAAGAAAGTGGTTGAAGTACAGCTATGGGAAGTGGTAAACTTCAGGAAGGGGTTTGTTTGATTGAGGTAAGTGATAAAATCTCCAAGCTGCAAGGTGTCACCTTCCCACACAATAAAGATGTCATCAATAAAACGTAAATAACACGTGATATGCTGCATGTAGTCTGTGTTTAATACAAAGTCCTCCTCCCATTTGCCCAGGGCTATATTAGTTATGCTGGGAGTCATGGCAGCCCCCATTGCTATACCAGATTTTTGTTTGTAGTGTTTGCCAATCCCCTCTTGCTATCAACACTCCGTAAAAGCCTTTGACATCACAGAAGGATCAGGACAGGAACATAAGCCACAGTGGCAAACAGAACTGACAAAGAGTTTTGCAGGACGAATTACAGGACTACCAGGACAAACAGGACCACAGACAATCCAGCTACCAGGAGCAGCAGCACATTCACAGAGACCAGTTTCTTCAGGAAGACCATTATCAACAGCACATACATCAACCACCACACCAATACCAAAGCCAGCACCAGTTCCAGAACAAGAATGACAACCACCACCAGAGCCCCAGAGCTTGTCCCTCTTACTAGGTCCCCCCATACCACAGCCACAGCAAGGAATACAACTACAACCCACCGAGATTCCAGAAAGCAGAGGAGGAATTCCAGCGGTCTCATACTCTATCCACAAACTCCCAGGGAGACAGGAAAACCAAACAGTGGACAGGGGTGAGGGAAATACAATACCTGGGCAATCCCAACTGGAACCCTGACTGCAACCCAGGTCCCAGGCTCAGGCGGAAGAACCAGACACAATAACAGGTACAATAACAACAACAACAGGTGCCACAATAACAGGTGCTCCACTTATCTGGAACCACTCTGTTAAAGCACTGACTGAAGAGGAAAAAAGTGTGTTGTCCAAAGGACTTACTTTTGTGCCAAACTGCAGGAGTGAGGTTGCTCATGTACTGATAGACCTTAAATTGTTTGTGAGGAAGCTCAACTTAAGGGTACAGTTTAATGGCAAAAGTAATGACATTTAAAATAAGCCTATTGATGAAACTATAAAAAGGCCTAGCAGCTATTGTCCACCACTACATCAAACACTAGCTGCTTTCGAAGTGAAATGTGAGATGGATATCAGGAAACTGCTTAAAAAACCTCCTAAGAAAAAACTTTATAACTTAACACAGGGAGAAAGAAAAGCATTGCTCGAGCTAGGCAATGATAAATCCAGGCATGTAATGAAGGCAGACAAGGGATGAGGTATACTTGTGACTTATATCACTAGCTACAACCAAAAGATACAGAACGTGCTGGAGGATAACAGATTTTATGAGTTATTTACCATGGATGACATAAAAAGAGCATATGATTTAGGGAACACTAATCTCACCACATTACAGGAAGAAATACGTATCACTGAAAATCTTTAATTATTTATGGATGCCATGCTCACATTTACCTTACTTTTTTGGAATACCAAAGCCACACAAGAACAGAGAAGGCCCACCTTATAGACTGGTGGTAGCAAGTGAAGGTTTCCTTACTGAAGCCACAGCCATTTACCTTGATTACTTGCTGAAACCTCTAGCAGAAAAGAATAAGTCATACATAAGAGATTCAATGGATTTTTTGAAGAAAATAAAAAACATTAAAGTGGAAGCTGACAGTATTTTATTAACTATTGATGTGGAATCCTTGTGCACAGTGCTCGCTCACAATTACTGTATAACAGCAGCTATGGAGTCTTTTAAGAAACATAATCAGGGTACACAGGCACAACTGTAAAAGTTAAGCAAGCTCATTAATCTTGTACTGGGTTTCAATTTCTTTACCTTCAATGGCAAACACTGCAAACAAAAAACTGGTATAGCAATGGGGGCTGCCATGGCTTCCAGCTTAGCTAACATAGCCCTGGGCAAATGGGAGGAGGACTTTGTGTTAAACAACACAGACTACATGCAGCATATCACATGCTATTTACGTTTTATTGATGACATCTTTATTATGTGGGAAGGTGGCACCTTGCAGCTTGGAGATTTTATCACTTACCTCAATCAAACAACCCCTTCCTGAAGTTTACCTCTTCCCATAGCTGTACTTCAACCACTTTCTTAGATATGCAGATTTCCAAGGGCACCAACAATAACAGAATCACCACTGATCTATTTAGAAAACCAACAAGGGTTAACTTATTACTCCACAGTAAAAATCTACATCCTACAAAAAACAAGTATAATGTAATGAAGTCCCAAGACTATAGCTTAGCTAGAATTACCACAGAGATGGAACCATTTTTGAGAAACCTGAACAACTTAGAGAATGATTTTCTAATGAGAGGCTATGAAAGTCAGATGTTAAAAAACATCCTGGAACCCATTATAGAACTGAAAAGGAGTGATGCACCTTCACTCAACCTCCCCAGTAGAAAAAATGTTAAGTAATTCCACAGAGAATAACAGATGCAAAAATAGCTGCATCCTGACATACACTTTGGATTATCACAGCATCAAAAATAGTATTGAAGAAAACTGGGAAATTGTCACAGGAAACCCTTTTCTGAATAACATCTTAGGTGAAGCCCCATCATTTGTTTATAGGAAGGCCAGGAACATTAGAAGTTTTATTGAATTTAAACCTATACCATATGAGAAAAGCACTAAAAGATGTGAAACTAATTGTACATTTTGTATATTTATACAGCAAGGTGATAGTTTTTATTGCCCTTATTTAAAGAAGACCATTAAAACCAGTGCAGGGGGTGACTAATACTACAAAAGTAATTTACAGGGAACAGTGCAATGAATGTGATGCATTCTACGTGGGCAATACTGTAAATAAACTCAAGCATAGAATTTCATGTCATCTGTCAGAAATCCGCTCTGGATGTAAAAATAATGCACTAGCCAAACACCTTTCTCTTCATAAAAGACACACAGGTTTTAAGCTCCAGATCATGGATCGCATAGACATGGGTGATCTTGAAGGAGACATCCCAAATATTCTGGAGAAACATGAACTCATGTGGCAATTAAAGATGAACTCTTTTAGGAAGTCTGGACTAAACTACTACTGTTCAATTAAAAGTGCACTGGAACGTAAAAAATTGCCACATTGTTTACATGACTAATTATATTTTATTTTATTTTATTCTACAAATTGGTTTTAAATATCTTTTTTAATCAGTTGAAATTTAAGTGTATATTTTGTTTCCATCATCATACATACATTTTTTCTTATTTTTATTTTTTTCTGGTTAGTTTTTCCACTTTATTCAAAATGATGTGTAATAACAATACTATCTAATTATACAATTATATATATATATTTATAGATTGTTTTTAGGGTTCTGGTACACAGACCTGAATAAGTCTAGAGCAATCTTTGTTAACAATAGGTTATGAAAATAGAAATTGATTTTTACATGCAAAATGTATATATATATATATATATATATATATATATATATATATATATATATATATATATATATATATATATATATATATATATATATATATATATATATATATATATATATATATATATATATATATATATATATTTATATATATATATATATATATTTTTGATTGCCAAATGAACTAAGGTTGATATATTTCCAGCCATGTAGTATATTGTCTTGGATAAAATCACAGACTTACTAATCTACTTAATAATCTGGTTAAATAAAAGGTACCACATCATTATAAATTTTATTTAAAGTACATAAGGGTTATATATTATTATGACAGCTACTAAGTAGGGCAGGACCAGCTTGAATGTCAATGGGGGAAGGGATGTGAATTTAACATGTGTACCAATAACACTTTGTTTTACAGCACAATAAACCACTCCCATGCCTGATAAAAAGTATATATATATATATATATATATATATATATATATATATATATTTAGAAAGCTTGTGAGGAAATTATTACTCTATTTTTGTTTTACTTGGATCACTTGTCTGTGTACTTAATAAAATATTTTCGACTGGAAACAGACTGCCTGCCTTGCTTGGATTACTTTCGAATACTTAGTAATGCTGTAGAATTATATATTTTCTATTATTATTTTTTGTTTTGTTTTGACTTAAGACGAGTTTAAGTTCGCTACCTCTACTACTATTGTCTGATCTGATTAATATACAGTGATTAACTAGAAATATATGGACTGAAAATCTTCCACACAGAGAGGTTTCTTACACTGTTTTGTTTTTGGACCCACTACACTTTAGTGGGTTGTTTTGAGACTTCGAGGATACCACAGAGATTACTTGTTTTATATTATGAAAGAAGCTAACCAAAGCAGTAAAAATTTGCTATGGCAAATAATAATAGCAATTTAAACATAATACAAAGGTTATATTCATGATGCTTGTGCTCATTTTCATCATTCTTGAGAAAAAAAAGGAAATTAATGGGTATCAAGTTGAGATACAAGTTCATCTAAACAGGAAAAATTTGTTATGTCATGTATTTAACAACAATACAAAGATTCCATTCATATCAATGTGTATTAATGCTTTACTCAGTGCTATGGAGTTTTGCCTTTACTGTTTATACTAGGATGTAATAGCCTTTGCAGTTGTAAGGGCTAATACATTGAACTAGCACTATTTTCCTGCTACACTAGTGCTATAAAGCATATAGTTAAGAGCTAGAACATATTTTAGTCTCAACATCTACCTTGTTTTATATATATATATATATATACATATATATATATATATATATATATATATATATATATATATATATATATATATATATATATATGGATTCCCCTTATATGAATGAAACCTGGAAGACTGGGACCAGATGTTTGACACTGTAGAACATCGAAACCCGAGAAGAGCGAAATTTAAAATCCCGACATTACGGGATTGTGTTTAGCGCTTCTGGTGTTCCGATGCCCATAAGTATGTATGTGTAAGTGTCTGAGGGGTAGTGGTGTGTGTAAGTGTGTGTTGTGAGTGTGGTGTGTGTTTGTTTGGGAATGTAATGTGTGGGTGTGAGTGTGCCTTGTGTTTCTGTTTGTGCGATCTCGGAGTTTGAATAATAAAGAAGGGGGGTGTGGGGGGTGCAGGGGGCTTGCTCCCCTGCCTATATGGTTTGTAGTATTGTGTGTTAGGTACTTTGGGGTTGTTGTGTGTGTATGTGTGTGTTTGTGATGTATGTGTTGGTGTTTCCTGGTTTTAGGTTTCATTGTTGTGAATGTTCGTTGTTGTGGGGTTTCGTTGATGTGTTCTCGTTGTTTTGGGTTTCGGTGAAGTGGGCTGTCGTTATAATGAAGTAGATCCATATATATATATATATATATATATATATATATATATATATATATATATATATATATATATATATATATATATATATATAAATAAATACTCTTACTGGTGTACAGCTTCTGGCATCCAAACCCCTTAAGCTAAAGCTGCACCAAAGAGTTTTCAAGGATAACTTGTTCTAAACAAAGTTAATTTCCTGGATGAGTCATATTTCAATACAGCTGTTTATTAATTTAAATTGTCATATCTCACTCTTTTGCCTGTTCCCTCTGTTATCTTTTTAGACCTTGCCCTGACAACACCTATGTTTCTGAATGCATCACTGGTTTTACTGTTTCAAACTTATATAACTGCATACTTGAGCTCAGCACACCTGATAACTAACTGCAGGAACAAAGGGATTTCCTGACAGAAACTAGGCTAGGACAGCCTAAACTATCTGGCCAAGTATGTTATTGCTAAAATAGGTGCATAGGCACTATTATCATATATATATATTTTATAAGTGTGTCCTCTTAAAAGTAAATGATGTGAACACATACACAGGGCATAGTCAGCATTAACCTACCTAATATCCCATCCAAATCCCGTCCAATAGCTCTGTACAAATGTATAACTTAGCATTTACCCTAAAGTAGCATAAAAATAATAGCCTGTATTTGCCAAACTTATTCTTAATACCTGATATTTGATCCTTCACCTTTTTTCCCATCACCCTCTGCCTTTCTCATCACACTCAAAGGGAAAGTTTAAATGCCATTAACTCAAAGGAACAAACTCTAGCTAACACTATTACACTACACTGTTAAGCACCACACCTCTTGATCCTTAAGCTCTCCCATCCTCTGCCTCCCCCTTAAACTCCAAGGGAAAGTTCAACATTCTTAACTCAACAAACAAACCGTAGCTAAAAATATTACACTGCACTGTTAACCACTAAGTCCTTTAAATCTGCTGCACTTTGAACTTTTATAGCCTTATAGCTGTGTACAATAGCTGTGTTGAAGTACTGACCTGCTATGAGTATAATCCACTGATTGTTTCTTTTGGGATCTCCAGACATTCTCAGCAGGAGTACTTCAACCTCTTTCTCTATGTCCGAGAAAACCACTATCCTTTTACACTACCCCTAGCCTTTCACTTTCCCATCTACTTTGCCATTTAAAAGATTTTTTTCTAAACTCTCGCTCTCTACCACCTCTCCCCCTGATTAGTAACTCTAGTAAACAAAATGCTGCTCCTTATATTACTCTCTTACTCTGGTACTGACCTCCCACTTAACATACTAACGCTTTCCTTTAAAGCAGAATTCATATATAATATATGAATAGAATTCCATAGCCTCTTCAAACTCACCAATAGTCTCTGTCTTAAATACACTGTGATCACCCCTCCCTCAAACCAACACATCTGCTCATACCCACCCTTAAGAATTATTCAAACATTTTGCTTCAAAACTGAACGATTCAATTGTGTGGGGACATTCACCCAAACCCTGGCTCTACTAATCTAAATCCAAACCTCAACACCACCAGTTCCTTCAAGCACCATAACAACCCACATATCTCCTCTCTTTCAGTTATAAGCCATCTCTCCTCTAATGCATGCTTTACTCCTTATACAAATATATTTTCCACGCAATCTGATTTCCATTCATAGAGATAACATTTTCCTACTCCTTCAAGCACAAGTCCAGCCAAAAAGCTAAGTCTGGTAATATAAAATCTTTACAGTATCTGTAATAAAATTACAGATCTGTACTCCTGGATATCATTCATTGTAACATAGGTTCATAGTTTCATAGGTGTGTACTAGGCTAATAGCCCTGGGGCCTTTACAAGCCTAGCCCATAGAAGTGCCCTGGCATTTTGCTACCTTACGTTAGTTCCCAGTGCATTTATCAGGTAGAGCCACTGGAGTGATTCCCGGGGTGAACTTTCTATTTCCCATCCACTCAAGACTTCTCTTGAAGAGGGCTAGTGAGGTGTTCAGCTTGACATGTATGGGAAGTCTATTCCAGAACATAGGCAGTCTCTGGGTTATGAACCTGTCCCACCAGCATGTTCTGTTGATTGTGGTAATGAGGTTGAGGTGTCTGGAGCGTGTGGTGCGGAGGGATTGGGATTTCTTTAGATGTAGCATTTCTAACAGAGCTGGGTCAGACATGGCTTTGTAAGTCAAGCAGAGATTGCCTCTTAGTAGATGATATGAGACAAATAATAGATGGCATTTTTTGAGTCTGTCCATGTAGGAGATGTGTTTAAGGCCTAGGATCCTCTTCGTTTGGTACTTTTTTGGCCTCTCCAGCTGTTGCAGGTGTCTAGTGAGGTACATGTCAAATGGGGCGTTATGTTCTATGACTGGTCTAATGAGGGAAAAGTAGAGAGAGATGATGACCTCTTTCTTTCTGCATGCCAAAACCCTTGGTAATGAGATGTGCCACATAGAAGGACTTTCTGACCAGAGTGGCAATGTGGTGGTCGAAGGAGAGGTTGCTGTCAACCTGTGTCCCCAGATCTCTTATAATGCCTTCAGTATTCAGTGAGCTTCCATTGATGTGGTAATTAATGTGAATATATTTCTTGTTATAGCTCTGTATCTTACAATATTGCTGATTATTTTTGAAATGTATAATTTTTAGTTGTTTTTATGTAATGTCTTCAAATTTCTTTTTCTCTCTGTTAAATGGACCAATTCTCCCCTGGTCTCCACTAATACTAATATACAACAATGAAAAATGTGAATGCCAAAGGATGGATTTAGCACAATATGTAAAGAAAAGATAAAAAGCACACTGAAAGATGTAGCATTATCATGAAATTTCTATTTGCACATGTATCTGATCAGCATCATTATAGAAATAATGAGCATGTATATAGGGAAAGAGCTACGAAAAACAATCCCTCTAAAATAATATTGATATATAAAAATGTAAAAGATATTAACTTGTGGTGAAAGCAGTAAAGATTTATGAAACCATTAGGTTATATGTTTGCAAATGAACCTAACAGCCTCTTAACCTATTTTGGTAGATATACATTAATGCTGATTGTCAATAGTAAAATATTATCTCTCCATTTACAACCCCTTTTTCACATTTTTGAACATGCAGTCGGGGTGTCACTTCAACAGTGGCAATCATCTAGAACCAATAATCACACCACCAGATGGCTCTCCTTTTGGCAGTAGTTTTTTCATACCACACGTACACCTATGGGCAATAAAATGTGTCCAGTCCACCTACTGCATGTGTTTGGAATGGAGAGGAAACAGGACAACATGGAGAAAACCCACATAAACACAAAGAAGACACGCAGACTCCACAAAGAAGGGCACCCCAGCCAAGAAATGAAATAGAGAACATCTTGCTGTGGGGCCACAACACTATCTGATGTGTCCCTCTGTCACCTTATATGGTAAAACATTATGGTAATGTATATTTCCTCACTGAAAGAAATACTGAGACTGGGACTGAAAAACAATTAGTGCACTGCATAGTGTGAAAGGGCTCAGTGGCTGTTGACATGCTGGTTGGGGCTGATTCAGTACCAGAGGAAGTGAGATTATACTACCAAGGAAAATTGTGGTCAGCATCATATCCATAAGTCTATAAAATGATAACAATATAATTGATATTAATCATATGACACCAACTGTGAATGTAAATGTGGATTAAAATAGTCAGCTTTAAGGAGTGAAACTGAGTATCGGAGATCAATAGGTTAAATACAACAAATAGTAAGAACAATAAAAAACGGACCTCAACACCAGAAATAAAAAACTCACTTATTTTAATACAAATACAAGTAGCATAGCTTTCGGGAATAATCCCTTGTTCAATGCATATAAAACACAGTTCAAATACAGAGTTTTTAAATACAGCACATGATCCAGTCACCCAATAAGCAGTCAGCATGTTATGCAGAGAAACTAAAATTTAAAGACACAGCAACACATATAAAAATACATTTAAAACCACAACATATATAGTAACTTTCACTTCAGTTTCATTAGTTTTTGTTTTAATACAGGTTTTAAATTAACTGAAGCATTTAATCCAGGTGCAAGGTCAGCCTGCAGTTTTAAAATTCACCTGTATTCAGCTATTCCAGTGGCATTTACATCTTCACCTGTTATGTTAAAATATCATTTGTATTACTCTAAATTTAAATGCATGATCTATACCACTGTCATGAATATGCTTAGCCAAGGAATTAGTAAGTATATTCCTTCTAATTTCTGAAAGATGTTCAGACGTTCTTTCCTTAAATTTTCTATTAGATTTAGCTATATAGAAACTAGTGCATGCCGTGCACACAGCAAAATAAACCAGATTTCCTATGTTACAAGTAGCAAAGGAATCAAATTCATAAATCAAAAGTAACAGAAGGATCAATGTGTTTAACAAAAACATCATTGTAGCATGGAACAGTATCTTTTCTTTTAATTATAGTGGATTAGTCCTTCTTTTCATGCATTTCCTTATAGCATATTTTCTGTTTCAGGTTAGGGCATTTCTTGAAAGTAAAAGTGGGAGATGCACCTATTGTTTTAGCCAATTTTGCCACAGCAGTTAGTATGTTCCAATTTCTCCATATAATAATATTAACACCACTAGTATTAACACTATATTTCATGATGTACCTAAACTTAGTGTTGTTATTACAACTTTAGTTAGTCTGTAGATGTTCTGTTGAAAAATATGGTTTAGCTTCACCATCTCTTTCATTAGTTACATAGTTAGATACTTCATTTAAAAGATCTTCGTCATAGCCTCCAGTCTGAAATTCTTGTGAACATATCCAACTGCTGGTTACATAATGTTGTATCTGTAGTCAGTCTACTCACTCTCATATATTGGCTTTTAACAGTGTACCATCAAAATGTCATGGCTGAAGTGTGCGACAACAGATATTCAAAAATAAGTTTGTACATGTTTGTTTGTGTGAAAAAAAAACATGCTGAATGCACAGCAGCGAATGATATTGTGTGTTCGCTGTTGTGAATCTGGCATATTGAGTGGAGATTGCACTACAGTGAGGATCGGGAAATGTACCCTTTCTCTCGCTGTAGTGCAATCTCGGAGTTTGTATATATAAGTAGCAGGGGGTGTGGGGGGGTGTGGGGGGGCTTATTTCCCTGCAAAATGTGTACTGTATGACACTGGATCTGGTGTTATGTTTGACAAATGTCGACAATTTGATTTTGAATTGTCAACTTTTTTTCGTTCGTTCTTTTTCTCGGTCACTATCATATGTTTCGACAATGTTTTTAGAGTACGTGAGTACTTGCAACAAACATGTTCGAAATTATGATAGTAAACCACTTTTAACTATCCCTTTAAAAACATGATCAGGATGCATGCTGAAACTATGGAAAAATCTGCTAGCCAGAACTTCTTTCTTATAGATATTATTTGATATCTGCCCATCAGTATTTTTAAGTGCCATATCCAAAAAACAAGTCTCTGTTCTAGAACATTTCAACTTAAATCTCAGAAATTTGTATTAGTTTCCAAGAATCAAACATATTCTTGTAGTTCAATTTCATCTCCCTTCCAAGCCAAAAAAATATCACCAACAAAGCATTTATGAAATAGAATTTTATTAGTGTAGATGTTTGTTGAACCAAATACATGCATAATCTCCCACTGATCTTGAACAATGTTAGCATAAGTATTTGCTACCGGTGCACCCATAGCAACACCTGATACTTGGTGGTACAGCTATTCTCCGAACTGGAAAAAATTACTTGTTTGTACAACTTCTAAGAGAGCACAAATGATTTCTATTTTCCCATTTCTGAATGCTGTGTTCTTTCATAAATATGCTCTCACAGCCTGTATGCCATATTCATTAGGAATGATAGTGAACAACGAGTTGACATCCATTGTTACAAAAATAAACTGGGCAGTCTCATTCACAGAATACCACTGATAAAGTTGTTTTAAAAGGTTGCTAGTATCACAAATATAACTTTGAACATTTTTTAGCAAATGAAAATTGAAATGGACTCAATTATTCATCCCTTCCCAGACACAGTGGGTTACATCGGGGGTATAAGCAATCTTTATGTATTTTAGGTAATTTTAGGTAACGCAGTTACCTTAGTTTTGACTGAAGTTTAGGTAACTCATATAGAATGGGAAGCACAAGATTAGCAACATATAAGAAGCTGAAGTGTTCGCATGTAATATGATCTTGTACCTGAAGCTCATAAATAACACCATTAACCCTACGTATTATATTGTCACATTATTCTTATTTAATAAATGAAAAGTATTTGGATTGTTTAAAAATGCTTGCACAGAATGAATATATTTTTCACTATCCATTATAACTATTGTGCCCCTTTGTCTGCCTCTTTAATCACAATACTAGTATTACTTTGCAATCACTTTAAAGAATCAAATTCTTCTTTTGACAAATTATAACTCTTATTATATTTCAAATTATTAAAAAAGTTCATATGACTGTTTCTCACAAGTATTACAGAACATTATAATTAAGGGACAGCTAACAGGAACAAAAGTGCTTGAATGTTTAGTAGAAATAGAATTTTTAAACATTCATTTAAGATTTCAATTGCTTGCAAACAGCTTAAGATCAGTAACAGTGTCCACAATAGTCTTTAGCCGTTGGTATAAACTGCAAGCCTCTTCTTAGCAGGGAAATATCAGTAGCAGAAAGCATACTGACAGATAAATTAACAATATCAAAATTGTCTGTAAAATTGTTCATCTCTTCTCTTTTGACCTACTGTGAGTCTGTGGACCGTTTGATCTCATATGGACGTTTCCTCTTCCTCTTTGGTTTCCGTTTCTTCCCCATGATAGGTCTCTTGCTCATAGCTCCACTCTGTCCAGGAGATTTAACTTCATAGATGTCAGAACCTGACAAAAATCATCCTCATGGGAAACTGCATTATTAGATGCTGTTGGTACTGCAAATGTTTTAACATTATAATAATTAGTGGTGGTATGTACAAGATAAGTCCCTTCATAGTGAGATATTTTGTACAACATCATCATGTACAGTATTTACATTCAAAACATTTTCATTTACAAATGGACTAGATGCACCACCTCTCAATGCAGAGGCAGTCATTGGTAAAGTAATGTCATCTAGTTCTTGCACAGAATTAACAATGCTTGTCTTCAACAACCTAGTGTTCTTAGGCCAAGAAAAAATATTTCTGTTCCTAAAGTCATTGCTATCCCTAGTTAACTTACCCTTTTTAATTTTTTTAAGTAATTTCTCATAGACTGTTAAATGTTCCAACATATCACTATAACAGTGCAAGTAATCTTATAACAAGATGTGTTTGGAATGCTATTTTCCAGTCCTAACACCTCATTTTGCATTTCTTTTTCAGTCTCTAGAAAAAAAACTCATTCATAAGGCTAATTCAGTAACAGAAAAAGTGGGGTTACACTACCAAGGAAAATTGTGGTCAGCATCATATGCATAAGTCTGTACAATGACAAGGATATGAGTGATATTATTTACATATAACCAAATGTAAATGTAAATGGGGATAAAGAAAAATGGTGGACTGATTCAGAGATGTAAAAAAATTATGTAACAAGATGCTTTGAGCAGTGATTTTGCATGTCGATACTTCTTGGTGAACAGAAGGTTAGATCACATTATGATACTAATAACAGTATTAGTCTGACTAAAATTGTTGGTAGGGCATTCTCATTGTCACTGTCTGAGACTATCCAGAGTATTCATTAAAGGGCCAAACATGAGTCGTAGGCATACCTCTCAATCTGCAAACATCAAAAATCTGGGCAAAGGCCCATGAAAAGTAGGTACAACTGGCCAAAAATTGGGATGCTATAACACAAAATCTTTGGCTAGGCTTAATTATGCCCTAGGGCCAATAACCTAGTAGCTACCTATGAACCTAAAACCACTTGGGAGGGAGGCTATAGCACAAAAGTTTTGGCTAGGCTTAATTATGCCCTAGAGCCAATAGCCTAGTACCCACCTACCTATGAACCTATGAACTTTTGAACATATTATTTGCTTACATAATCATAAACTGTGCTCTCTCCAGTGGAATTGTGGGATACCAACATGAAGATTGAAGTCACTAAATAATAAGTAATGGCAGACATTTGAATTTTAGACTTAATATCCATGAGAAAATACATAGTAATGCAAAACCTGTTATTCTAGCAACTATCTGAGTTTAAAGGAAAGATATGTAAAATCTGTCCCTTTTTTGGGCCTTTGTCCCACCATTATTTTTGGCTTTCTCTAGATTTCTTGCTCTGAGAGACTGAGAGGTATGAGGATTAAAGGAACACTTACCTAGATATTACAAAGTTTTGACTGAAGTTGATACCTTTGTTGATTTTGCTCTGTCTGAAATGTTGTTTTGGGGATATGGACTTAAAGTATTTAAGTGAAGTTTAAGAAAGGAATGGAAAGCCAGTTAGTGCAAACAGATGTTGCCACATCTGGATTCATTTTACATAAAATCAAGACAAAAGAAAGGGCTGTTCTCCGAATGCAAAATAAAAAGGGACTGGAGTAAAAAGTTTCCCACCACTGGTCTTGTATAAATGGATTGGATATTAGTTTCCAGAATGGAGGTACAGTAGCCACTGCAGTTACTATATGAGCCACTTAATTAACATGAATTTGTTTTTCCCTGTATCATATAAATTAAAGAGAGAGAATTATGTGAAGCAGTGCTTTTTTACTGGGTTGGGGATGCTGTAGTTGTGTAGGCTTGATTCCTTAAATCTGCACGTCCAGAGCTGTCTTTTGCTATGTTGCGAAGGTCAACTGGTTTAAGTTTGCACCACTTGTTGTTGATCTGTGTGGGATGTAGTTGGGACACATGACAACCAGTGGTGTGCACAGCTCCTGTAAGATGTTAGTATAATTTTTAGCCTAGATTTAATAGTAATCTTTAGATTCTGGAAGAAGCTGCATATTTTTCCCCACTTTGAAAAATGCTGTATTTCTGCATTCATCCTAATTTTATCTCTGCATTTTCCTTTAATCATCATGAATGCTGTAACAAAATGCAAATAACAAGATTCAGTTCTGTCCCCATGTTGATTGCAAGATGTGTGAATATTCACTTCAGACATTTTTGCAAGTCAAACATTTATCTCTCATTAGCGTAGATTCCCTGATGGGTAGCTGTCTGTAAGAGGATAAGAAAAAACTTGCAGCAGTACCCTAGAAAAGCATATTTCTTTTTTGTTTTTCTAGATATTGTTTTTTTTTTGTTTTTAATATATCCCAGTAGCTATATATACACAATCCTGTATTTTTCTTTTTCCACTGTAGTAGTATTTATCTGCATAGAGGATCTCATTCTATTCTGGTAGATAGATATCAGACATAAGTCAAAACACATAACCTGCACGCTCACATTCTTTCTCTTTCACACAAATACACACACACGCACGCACGCACGCACGCACACACACACACACACACACACACACACACACACACACACACACACACACACACATATGCATGATGCTCTCTAAATCACAACCCTCCTTATGAGTGGCAACACTTTTCTGCAAGCATTGGGGAAAGAGTGTCTATCCTTAGGATATTTTGTAAACAGGAGACTTTTGTATAATCCGATGTGTTTGTGCTTCACAAAATCTGTAACCCAGCAGCAGTACAATGGCATTAAAGCTTTTAGTTAACTCATTTTCTTAGGACAATGTAGCCTGTGTTTCCCCATATGGTCTATGGAGAAATGAAAACCTGTCCCTGTTGCGGGGGTGTATAGCTGCACAATTGTAACCGTGCCTTAACAGTGTGTTTTATCCTCTATGCATGTATGTATGTATGTATGTATGTATGTATGTTATAAATGAGGTTTTCTGACAAGACAGATTTTGTTTTAAACATTTTCTCCTGCATAGCCTTCTTTTTCCCCATGAAATGTTGATTTCTTCAGTGCTATTATCTTATGTTTTGCTTAGCTGAGCTAGTTTTGCAAGTATTCAGTGAGCAGAAAGAAGCATGTACCCTGTACAGTATCTGAATAACTCTCAAACACTTAGCACAAGAAATCCAGACAAAGTCAAAAAGAAAGGATGACAAATGCTCAAAAATAGTGACAAGTTTTAAATATTGCTTGTAAAAACTTAAGAAAGTTGCTATAATAAAAGGCTTTGCATTAGCATGCATTTTCTGAAAGATATGAAGTCTGAAACTTAAACGACCATCATTATTTAGTTAGTGAATTCAGTGCTCTCTGATTTGCCAGAAAACCAAATCTTTTATGATCAATAGACCAAAAAAAATATGAGGAAAAATCTGTACAGTCTATGAAAATCTGGACAACTGAGAGCACAAGTATATGCACCTAGGAGATGAAGACTGGCTATTTCTCTGTTGTGTGCAGTGTATGGAACTGAAAGGTTTTCTTTCTGTACCCACTCATTGCTTTTGTATGAGTCTTGATTTAGATACATAAAATGACAATTAATATCCATTGCCATATGTCACATTTAATTACCACATACAGGGATGTTATTGCTGTTTTGTGGCTACGTTTTGTGGTGAAGCAGTTGGTTCTCTTTGTTGTACGATGTTATTGCTACTTGTCTGCAGACATTTTGGCAGATAAGGCATACCACCGCTCACCAGCCCGTAAACACATGGATACAGAAGTGTACAAATACCACACCAACGAGGTCAGGAGCTTTCTGCTGTTACTATTGGGTGGTGCTGTATCATAAAAGATTAGACCAAAAATGATTGTGAAGGGATTATTATATCACTTTCAACTTCTTAAGCACAAAGCTTCTGTATTATTAACAAGCTGTGATACATGAATTGATGAATATTATCTATAAATATATGAGCACAGACTCACACATATGGGATATGGAAAGCCATACGTTCTTTCTTACAGCTTCTAATGTTTTTAAATGACACACCCACCCACCTAGTATGATGCTTAAAATTGTAAATAAATATAAAAAAATCAGGACTTGAAGGGGCCCTTGGTAATTCTTGGCACCCCATTATTTTGTCCTCAGAACTGGTAAATACCAAGGAATTCTGTACAGTTGAGAGGTATGGTCACAGAACTCATGCTAAAAAGGCCCTACTCCCACTACATAGCAATTTCTGATTCAGTGACATATTATCCATGATGAGATAAGACCTTATTATCAGCTAATTTGTACGCCTTTGAATCACAGTTGCCACCGCAAACTGCAGATCATGTTTGATCTGTACATTGGAGAAGTTAACTGCTGCTCAAGTAAGCACTCAAATCCCCCCTACACTCACTTTTCCACACTCACAAGTAGACATTCAATCACACACAGACAAGTACACAGGCAGACATACAGACACACACACACTCACACACACACACACACACACACACACACACACACACACACACACACACACACACACACACACACACACACACACAATAATACCCATACCTGTCCTTCTGAATTCTCTCCCATCCTGTGGTTCCCTTCCACTCCTGATCACCATAACAGATTTTGTATAATGATGACACTCTTGAATAATCCCTAACATCTATTCCCCCAGCCCTCATTCCTGATTCTTGTAGCAATGTCAGTGCCATTAAGGTACTTATGTATGCTGTATCTCTGGTGGCAAGTGATTTCCCCACTCCTCAACTTCGAAGTGATGTGGTACTGTTAAGGCACTTAAGAATATTGCACCCCTGGTGGCTAGTGAATTCCACAGACCCCATCAATCCCTGCGGTGATGTTAGTTCCAGTAAGGCACTAG
Source organism: Protopterus annectens (assembly GCF_019279795.1). NCBI lineage: Eukaryota > Metazoa > Chordata > Ceratodontiformes > Protopteridae > Protopterus > Protopterus annectens. Next base: position 198,523,575 of record NC_056736.1, on the reverse strand, counting down.
CATATTGTATCTTTAGTAGTTAGTAATTCCCCAAACTCCCCATCCCTATATTGATGTCAGTGGCATTAAGGCAATAGTATATTGTATCCCTGGTGACTAGTGATCTCCAAATGACCCAATCCCTGTAGTGGTGTTAGTGCCATTAAGACACGTTTGAGTATTATGTACTTGGTGTATAATGATTCCCCGTCATCCCCCCAGTCTGTAATAATGCTGATACCATTAAGGCACTTCACTGATGTGCTATCCAAAGTGTCTGGTCACAGTCATGGTAGGTAGTTGAATATGACCTTTTGGCCATATTCAATACCGCAACATGATGGATGTGCTAATCAATATCGCTGAATGATTTCTTGAATTGTTTGACATATAGATGCCTTCCTGGAGGCAGTTCCAGGGGAGGGAGAGAGAATGAAAGAGAGGAAGAGCCAATGCTAATAAGCATATACCTCTCCTTCAGACTCCCTCATTAGTATTCAGCACAGCTATGGGGCTAGCCTTACATGGTGCGGCATATCTTTGTTCTAGAGAAGCATGTAGAAGCATGTTAGGGCAGTTGTTGAATACCAAAAAGGTACCACAATGTGTACACACAGGTATAAACATTGTGGCACCTTCATGGACACTCCCGCAGTGTGTGTTACTGCCTTGCATGTCACAGCAGCATCTGCACATAGCATACTATCACCTCTACAATGGAGACTAGGCTGGATGCTATTGTGTGGACATCATACAGAAGCTTGAGAGGTGTGCTTTTCTCTCATGGGATCTCATAGGATTCATGGTAAATCAATTCCAGTGGATACTAAGATATATGTAACATTGGCCATCCTGTGTACAAGAACACTGAAGCAACCATCAGAACATGTGATGGGTGTATCTCTGGCATTTATCTCATGCATACTACATCAATTCCTTAATAATATGTTGCAGCAGATGGAGAAGCAAATGAGGTTCTCATGGACTGCAGAGGACAGAAACACTAGTATGAAGGTGTTCCATGAAACATCCAATTCCAGTTTGATTCTACGGAACACTGACTTCACCCACAACTACCAAGGCCCTGTCTTGTCCACATGAATGCTATTGTGTGAATTGGAAAGACTTCCACTCCACTGACTGCCAACTGGTGTGCAACCCACAGGCTGTTATATACACCATCCAGGCAGTTCCCACAGTTCCGTCATCTGTCTCACATCTAGCCTTTGCCATTGATTTGTGTTGGGCGACTTCCCACAAGGATATCATATTGTAGATGCTGGATACTCTCTGAAGCCATTATTTATGACTCTGAAACTGAACCCACAGAGCATGACTGAGAAGACATACAAATACTAGACTACATGAAAAGAGACATAGAGGAGCTCTCTGATTATGTAGCCCAGGCAGGTATGACCCTAACCCTGAGCAGTATCCTTCCTTCACCAAGAATGATGCCACAATATAGAGACAAGATGATCAGCTTTAACAATTGGCTTAATGTCTGGTGTCATTCAAAGGGGATCCAGTGTCTGTCTGCCTGGGATGACATGCTTGACAAGCCACGCTGCTTCGCAAGGGACGGCTTGCACCTGTCACCCCTGGGATTCCGGATATTGGCTAAGGCTCTTGCCACCCCCATAGTGCCTTTTTTAGGCAAGGCTCAAATTCTAAACCTACCACCCTAGAAAACAATAATGGGAAGAAACTGAGGGTAATGCTGCTCAATGCCAGAAGTCTAAATCTCAAAATGCACGCACTCGAGGCCCTTCTCAGTATGGAGAACATCGATGTCTGTGCTGTAACTGAAACCTGGTTCAAGGCTCCTGAGAGCACCCCGGCACTATTAGGTTTTACCTCATATCATGCGTTCTTGCCCCAAAACCTGGACCACACCACAAAAGGAGGGGGTGTATCCATATTCATAAAGGATACCCACACCTCCAGGTTGGTGGCAACGCATAAGCTCGGAAACCATCCAGGTGCAACTAACCATAGGCAAAACTGCTCTACAAATTGTAGCATGCTACAGGCCACCCTCTCAAACTCAGGAACCCCACACAGCCTTCCTGAAGACACTGGAGGGTATAAATGTATCTCCAAACACCATCATATTGGGTGACTTCAACTACCCGAATATAGACTGGGAACATTACTCAAGCCCTAACTTTCTAGCCCAACGGTTCCTGGAGTTCATAAATTCAAATGCCATGGAACAGCTAGTCACTGTTCCCACGAGAGGAGAAAATATACTAGATCTCATTGTCACAAACATGGGGACAAAATGCTCCACACCAGAAGTATATCCCTCATTGGTGAGATCTGATCATAAACTAATCTCACTGGAAATCCACATCCCGCCCCACCCCAAACAAAAAGACCATAGTGAAGAACTTCTCTAAAGCAAACTTCACACTACTCAAGACTGGTGTGGTATCCTTCAAGGCCCCTGAGCCAGAGGAAACCACAACCCAAGCTGGAAGCCCTTACAAATGCCTTCTATGAACACCTCCAGGACTGCATGGATCAGGCAATCCCAAATAAAACCAAGACTCTTTCCACAAAGGGCAAACGTCCAGTCTGGTGGACCCCAGCCATTAACAAACTTTACAATAAGAGGAGAAAGCTATTACATGATAGAACAAAATCCATAAAAGGGAAGTCACCCCTGATCATTATTAGTAAAAAAATACGAGCACTCATAAAATCAACTAAGGCCAATTTTGAGAGAAAAATTGCCATGGATTCAAAGGACAATCATAAGGCCTTTTTCAGCTATGTTAGGAACCTGGGTGGAAACTCCCAGATATGCTCAGAATTAGTCCAAAATGATACAAAAATCACTGAACCCACAGACATTGCCAACATACTGGCAGACAGGTTCAGTGCAAACTTCACCCCTCTCCCCTAAAGGAGAGATAACTATCCCAGCCAAGTGTAGCCTCCCAGACATCTCAAATGCGCAGGTGAAAGCTGCTCTCTCTAAAGCTAAAAACACAGCATCAATGGGACAGGATGGTGTCCCCGGCTGTGTGCTACACGAGCTAAATGAGGAATTAAACCCGCACATAAAGCAGCTGTTTAATCTCAGCCTTACCACAGGATACGTGCCCAAGGAGTGGCGTACGGCAACTGTGGTCCCACTCCACAAAGGCGGCGCTTCTACGGACCCTGGTAATTACCGCCCCATAAGCTTAACAAGTCTAGTCTGCAAAGCTATGGAGAGGATCATAATGGAGCTCATAAACAAAGATATAGGGGACTTGCAGACATTGGACCCGACCCAGTTTGGCTTTGTCAAGGGAAGATCATGCCTTTTGAACTTGGTCGACTTCTTCGAAACAGTCACCAAGGCCATTGATGAGGGAAAGGCAGTCCATACAGCCTACCTTGACCTTGCAAAGGCTTTTGACACAATACCCCACTCGGTATTGTAGAAAAACTTACCAGCTTAAATGTAAACCCATATGTCACAAGATGGGTTGCAAACTGGCTTAAGGACAGAACCCACAGGGTTAGAGTTGCTGGCGCTGTGTCAGACTCCAAGCCGGTCAAAAGTGGTGTCCCACAGGGCTCGGTCCTTGGCCCCCTATTGTTTGGCATCTACTTCTCAGAAGTACAGGCCAACATGGGAGGACTTTGGCTGACAAAGTTTGCAGACGACTGCAAACTGGGCCATAGTGGAAAGTGCATCGGACACGGATATCCTTCAGAAGGGACTCACGGAAACAGATAGCTGGTGCCAGAGCCATGGCCAGAAGTTAAACGCCAAAAAATGTATAGTCATACCCTTCGGGAAAAACAAGGTAACCCCAAGCTACCATATAGGTGGCAATCCACTAAGCACAGAAGAGGTTATCAGGGACCTGGGGACCCAGGTTGACAGTGGCCTTTCTTTTGACACTCACGTTGCTAAAGTGGTTAGAAAGACCTTCTACATTGCCCACCTGATCATGAAGGGATTCACATCCAGATCTAGTGAGGTCATTGTTCCCTGTACTCTTCACTTATCAGACCAATGATCGAGTACAATGCCCCATTCGGGATGTATCTCACCCGACATCTGCAGCAATTGGAGAGACCCCAAAAGTTCCTCACCAAAAGGATAAAGGGACTCCAAAATCTGTCATATGCTGCCATATTGAAGAAACTCCAGCTCTATTCAGTCGCATACCGTCTGCTCAGAGGTGACATGTGCCTGACATACAAGGCCATGTCCAACCCGGAATTAATGGACATGCTCCACCTCAAAAAATCCAAATCCACCAAAACCACTAGAGCAAGCGACTTAAACCTTAGCACGGATATAAATAGGATGTGCTGGAGGGATAGATTTATCACTCAGAGACTCCCTATGCTGTGGAATAAAATCCCGGTCCATGTGAGGCAGAGCACCTCGCTGACTCTGTTCAAGAGAAATCTAGACCTGTGGATGGGAGATTGTAGGTTTATCCCGGGAATCATCTCTGTGTCACTGCTGGACAGAGGCACAACAAACTAATGGGCACAGTATTTTTTCATATAAGGGGTGGTGTAAGCCACAAAAATTTGGGCTAGGCTTATAAATGCCTTAGGGCAGATAGCCTAGTATAAACCTATGAACCTATGAACCTATAAATCCACAGTAACACAGACCACAAATGTTGTAAAGTGTGAGTTTGGATTGTTGAAGGTCTACTTCCATTGCCTACATCCCATTGGTGGTGCATTGCAGTATGCTTCATGAACCTACAGAAAGATGCCTGCTGTCTGTGTAATGCAGCTCAACATTGTGGTAAGCAGTCAGCTGGAGCATACCTCTCAGCATCCTACACCAAGAAATCTGAACAAGGCCATCAATTAAGGGATGACAAAGTCCCAAAAAAGGGACACTTTTTAAATATTGTTTTTACAAACTTAGAAAATTGATATAATAACAGGTTTTGCTTTAGCATGAATTTTCTGAATTTTATGAAATCTAAAACTCAAATGTCTTTCATTATTTTCTGACTAACCCTCAATGATCTGCCAGTAATTTGCCAGAAAACCACAATTTTATGTGAAACAAACCAAAAACATGAGGTAAAGATCTGGACATTCTGTGAAAATCTGTACAGTTGAGAGGTATGGCAGAATAGACAGACTACACCAAACAGCAGAGAAGATCCTATGTAAGGATTCATTGGAGTGATTGTCAACAGGAATGCCTATGTGAGTTTGAAGTGGGTGCAATACATTGCATTACTGGCAAAGATGCAGTGACTGGCTGACAACTTTGTGTTAGAGTGCAGACAATGAAGGTCAAACTAATGCATGCATTACTACACACAGGTTGTGCAGTACAGTGTACTGAGTTATCACACTGTGTCCATGAGACATAGGATAACCCATATAACACAGTGGTGAGGGTAGGAGACAGCTTTCAACATTTGCATGAGTGCATGGGTCACAATTACTGGGATCAGCAATCAATACACAGGTGGAAGTGGAAATGGACTAGAGATAAGGGAGAGATTGTGTTACATGGCTGGATGAATGGATTAGCTGGGGATACTGTGCAAGGAAGAGGTGCAGCTTTCTGATGGATGCAGCTGGCCAGACATTGTGGTTGTCTACACAGTTCTGATGCCAGGTAGCACAGCTGCAGCAGATGATCTAGCACTGTATACTCATGGATGTTGCATGGATTGTGGCTCCTCAGCTGGGAATGATGCAAATCATAAAAGGTCATTGCCACAGGGGTGGAGTCTTCAAGGAATGGCACAGAAACCAACACTTTCTGTGAACAATGATGTGGAATGGCATGACTGCAACTGCCTGGCTACATGATATGGATGACTGCCATATGATCTATTTCTGCAAGGAAGGCCTCACCATGCCACAGCAGACTGACTGCTGGTAAGTGATGTCATGGAGATGCCACTATCTGACCTCAAGGTACTTGCCTTGTAGGCATACCCCTGTATGAAACAGAGTAGCAGGAGTAAGAGGTACAGCATCAGTCCTAGCACTAAGAGGCAGAAGGCCCCACAGAGGCAACAATGGCTGCTGAGTGGCAGTCCAATGATCCAAGCTGCTGATCTGCACATTATAGGCCCTCACGTATGTCATTCAACATGACACACAGTGTGCTAGCCCTCTCTGCCATGAAGTCATAGGTATGCTTCTGTGACTTTCTGTCTGACTTACGTATCCATTGACTTATGTTTGGCATAACACCTAGTCTGGGCACAGAACTGGAGTGATGGTGTCACTCGTTACTGTCATACCATTTTCTAATGAAGTCATTACACTCCGTGGCACCACCATTGCCAGGTGCTGGTGAGACAGCAGATAATAATGTTTTATCTTATATCTGGATGCCAAAAGTGACCTGTCCTTGATACCTAGCAGAAATGTTCGGGGAAGCTCCACAGGCAACTCAACTGTGCCAGTTGATGTGGGTGGTAGTGTGCCCTTACATTGCAACTGTTGTTAATAGTGACACTTCACTCTCACACTGTGCAAGGGTTAGTCTAGCATTACTGTCTGGCTCTGTTGATGCACTGACAGAAGGCATGATGCATTCTTTTAAGGGTCAGCTCATGATGGTTGCACCTGTAAAGGCAGAAAGATAAACACACATGCACAACTTCTTCTTCTTTTGGCTTTTCCCTGTTAGGGGTCGCCAAAGCGGATCACCTGTCTGCTCAAGATTGACAGTGGAGTTTTTACAGTGTTGAGTTGCCAGCCGGCACTCAACCTTCCATGGAAGTCACACACATGCATGCACTCACACCTAGGGCCATTTTAGAGTGTCCAATCCACCTACAGCATGTCTTTGGGATGTGGGAGGAAACCAGAGCACCCAGAGAAAACCCATGTGACCACAGGGAGGACATGCAGACTCTGCACAGAAGGCACCACAGCCAAGGATCAAACCAGAGAACTTCTTACTGTGAGGTGGCACCACTAACCACTGCACCACCATGGCCGCCCTCAAACACACATGCACAACTATATGTATATGTATATATATATATATATATATATATATATATATATATATATATATATATATGACAAACTCTTCACAGTAGTGCTTTAATCACTTTGCAAGAAACATACTGCACACTAGAATTAAGATAAACATACTTTCTATTGTATTGTGCCTGTATCACAGGTATGCCTGTTGTTGAGATATGGTGGTGCTTACCATCAGGAATCTCATGTCAGTGGTCTGGCATAAGACCATGCTAGTGAAATAAAATAATATAAACTTGGTGCATCATTGATAGATTAATTTACGTGTTGCAAAGTGTTCATCCTCCACATCCAAGTCTCTTCCAGTTCACAGGTCTTCTCAGTGTCTCCAAACAGGGACATCAAAAACTTCTCTTTGTTAGTCAGGGTAATCTGTAACAGATGACACCCCCATTCCTCTGTAGGCGTCCTCTGTCATGCAATGTCTTTGGCTTTCCTACAAGCATGAAGTATTGTATCAGTGCCCATGTGATGGACCTGTTGTGCTTATCTGTTGTAGTTAACTGCAGCACTGACATGTGCAACATTGTCTTTCAACACATTAACCCATATAGTCCTGTAAGTCCTGCTACTGCCTTAAATGTATCATCCTTGCACATATACATTTGGCAGTAACACTTCCATCTCTTCATTAAAGAAGTTTTCCAGTCACTGACACTGCAGTGGTGCCATTTACATCCCTGTACCATTGAAATGGAAATCTGTTATGAGTGTCTTGGCACAAATGCCTATAACATCATCTCTATCAGTCGTGTATAGTAGTAGTGGCTGCAACATCTGGCATATCTGCTACACCTTGATATCAGGTACCTCATCCTTGCAGTAGTCCATCTGGGGTGGTCTAAGAACAGATTATGGTTTAAAATGCACCCTGTGGTTTGACTTGACAGGCCTGTAACCAAACAAGGGACAATGGCATGTTTTCCATTATAGAACTAATCAGGGGGCTCCTACACACCTCTTTCTCTGTGGGTGGTAGTGATCAGACAAACTCCTGTAGCAGGGCATGCACATTCCAGCACATCACTGTCTGTTTGTGCAACCAACTAACATGATTACTCTTTATCATTCACTGTTTTTTAGCTGTTTATTTGCTGGGCCATTGATGGATGGATATGTGCTGTGCGTTTGATGCAGAACAAGCCCACCTTCCCAAAATAAATATGTCAGTTTACCATCTCCATCTGTCACTGACTCATGTGCTATTACCACAGCTAATGTAGAACATTTTTTGTTACTTTTTAGAACACTCCGATACTCTTTCTTGAAAATGTTTTTTTTTTATACAAAAGAAAACTTGATAGCATGATAAGCAATACAATGATGACAGTTGTTTGTTTTGCACTGCTATTGGGCTCATATCCCAGTAATAATGTTAATGAAGTAATTTTAATTATATGTTTCTAATTAGAAATGTAGCACATTACTAGTGCTGCAGTGCACTATGTGGCCAGTACCTGCCCATACACATGCAGTTAGTTCACAATGCAGTCTGCAAATGTCTGGGTAACTCTATACATTCATGTCTGCAGGATTCTGCAACCCAGTCGGTGGCCTATAGTGATGGTGTGGCATAAAGGATACTGTGTCACCATCTTGGTGTAATATCCTTATATTGCTAGATATCTTGTACCATGTATGAAAAATATGCCTTTGCCATTTTCCATGCACGTGCATTGTAGTCAAGTTACTATGCAATGACACTGAGCTATGCTGCACTGCCATACTGCATGTTAGTGTGCCTGATGGATGCAACTGGCCAAACATTATAAATGCCTACACAATACTGATACAAGGTAGCACAGCTGCAGCAGATGAGGTTCCTTTGATATGAGTCAGTGCAAATCAGATATAATTCCGTTCCTCATATTTACTTGTCTGGTGGATGTGGCTTCTGGAATGACTGAAATAGGAAGGGCTTTCTCAAGGTGCAACAGGGAAACTAAACTTCTATCTTCACCTGCTGCATCTGCACCAGCAGTAATGCCTGGTGTGGGACTGAGATGAGAGCTCCCTGGTCAGGGCAATGACTGGCACTGACTCCCAGATTGGTAGTTGATGTACCATTGCAGCCTTTGTTGATCACTGACAGCATCAGTACAGGGATCTGAAGAAGCACCACTGACATCTTCACCAAGTGGAAGAAAAGGTTAAGCAGAGAAAGTACCTGAGCGTTTTATAATATATATGACTATCTTATAATTGCTTGCACAGAAGTAGCCCTCAATGCATATCTCTACATAATCATTCATGTACTTGGGCATGCTGTTTTTTTTCTTTAGTATCTGATGAGATATGGTAGAATTAATTGATATAGCAGAAGAGGAACCTGTGCAGGCAATGGGATATGTATATCAAATTGCTGTCATGCCTGTATATCTCTGCTTCACTGTCTTGGCTGCCCTTTTTTGCAGTGCTGGAAATTCATTTCACTATTACTTATTGATTTGCTTTGCTTTATGTCATGTAATGTGATTTAAAAAAATAATGGTAGTATGGTCCTCTCTACTGACCTTGGATATGACACTGCAATCTAGGCTATAGATGTCTGCACCAGTACATGTCCACTTGGCATTGATCTTTGCCTCATATCTATCTGACCACACTGTAGGTAATGTCCACTACCTGTATCAGCATGACATGTACTTTTTGATTGCCACTTTCACAGCCCAGAACTGTGACACTTATGCCTAAAATTCTCTGTGAACATGAATATTGGGCTGTCATGTAATGGTGCACTTGGATAGACACGTCAGACAGTAGTGTTACGATGGGAGTTGCATATCCCATGTGTAGTCATATTGGCATTCTAAGGTAGGTTACATACGCACTACTATTACCCTGTACCACACATCCCAAAAGTTGCAGCATATTGCATACTACCTGCCCATAGCCTCTTCAGAGCTGTACATTTCATTTGCTCATTTGGATTATTTTTGCCTAGCTTTACTGCAGATTGCATTCACTCTGGTTGATATTCAGAAATTATGTCACTGTTCTACATACTGGAG